>NW_020798218.1:0-66967 GCF_002237265.1 Aspergillus thermomutatus | reverse complement strand
CTTTCCTTACCCCTTTTTATTTTCCTCCCTCCCCTTTTTAAACCCCACCTCCATCCTTGCAGCCTTGTTTACATTCTTTTTGTTCATTCATTTTCTTCAATATTATTTGCACCGGAATTGACAAACGGTTGTTTTCCAAAATTGACTGTGTTAAAAACCTAAAAAACCACCAAAATTTAATGGAAAAGAAAAAAACCAAAAAAAAAAAAAAAAAAAAAAAAAAAAAAAAAGCGGTTGTATCTGAGCGACTCACACTGCGGACCCAGTAAAACCCAGCTTCAAGTTGTGCTGGTTGTATTGCAGTGTCAGGTCTCCTTAGCCAAGCAGACAAGGGCTCGAGAAAATAAAATGGCAGATGGAGGTGGGACTGTGGACGGGGAGAGGCGCGACCCATCAAATGGGGTCCAGACGGTGGAGCATCAATCTGGGGACTCGCGGGAATCTCAGGGCGACTATGAGCTTGATCTGCGGAGTAGATCAAAGTCAAAAAGAAGAAATCGGAGTAAATGAAAATAAGTCGAATCTACCTATGGGTTCAGGGATTATTAAATTGGAGGCCTGGAGTAGCTCAGAAGGCCGGACAATAGGATGGGGTGTTGCAGGCTGTGAGAGGCTTGTGTTTTGGATTCCATTTTGCCGTCTGATATTTGTTTGGTAATAGTTGATGAATAATCGTAACCCTGGAACACAAGCAACAAAAAGGGCTATCATAGCAATGATGGCTTCTGGTGACAACGCCATCTAGAAAGGAAGAGACTATAACCTTCAATGCTGTATGAATGAGTGATAAAATTATTTGCATCTTCATAGCTTAGGTATTGTGCCTTTATAATTAAGGTCGGTTTCCTGCATCTGTACCTGTATCCTGAGTTCATGTGCTCACTGCCATGCAAGACAAGGAGGGCTGTGCAGTCGAAGTACAGCAGACTATTTGTACAAAAAGCGAAGCTATCAAACGTCCCTGGATCCAACCTATTATTCAAAGCTGATCCGCCAATCCCTGCCGCCAGTCTTCAGAAAGATTCGAGAGCGAAACTCAGCGCACAGCCAATCAGACAGCAGATTGGCAATTACTCAGCTAATGCTAGACACTGCTACCTACCTAGGTAGTCACTGTCCTTGCTCACCATGTGAGGTTGCATTGCCAAGACATTTCAGACCAACCCTACATGTGGATCTTAGACCATCTTAGACTTCATCCTACGGGGTATAGTTGGCACAATGCTCCAGCTCAACAGCCCCTCAACGATCAAGCTTAACTCACTACAGCCCAATAGCATCAGATGATAGGTCTGGACTCCGGGCTGTCGACCTTATCTATTTTCACCTTAAACGCTAGCATTGCACTGTACAGAATGGTTAAAAGCTTCCACTCACATCCGAAGACTGTTCGCGACCTTTTAGATGAAGTTCAGGTGTTGACTGAAGTTTTGGGGGCACTCAGTAATATGGTCAGTGCAGCTACTGATGTTGATCTATCTGCACTTGACTTTCCTTTATTACGATGCAGCACCGCCTGCAAAGAGTTTCAGCAGGAAATTGAAAAATGTCTGCTTCAGTCTAATCATGAGAGGGAATGCCTTCGAGGCTGGGCTAGGTTCAGATATATGGGTAGCGACATCAATCATTCAGAGAATTGCTGTCTGGGGATAAGTTAACTATTAGTATTATCCTTGCTGACGCACATCTGTAAGTGACGACGCGGTTCCAGGCCTGTGGTGCAAACCCTTAGCTCCAATGCATAAATCTGTTATATATTTTCTGACAAGAATCTGGTTAGTCACCGCTAATCCTCCGTTACGGTCGAAAGCCTCAAAGTCCACGAGGGCCTAATCAAGACTGCTAAAGCCCATCTTTGGACGTACCTTGAGAGTGTTGACGAAAAGATGGAGCTGATGCTTGGGAGAATGGTGGCGCGGCCTGACTTGGATGCATATGAGCTTCAACGGCTAAAGCAAGAGCGGCTAAACAAAGAAAAACTCCAAATCTGCACCGAGTTATCTGACCACATTGATGAAATTGAGGCCAAACAAAAAGAAGATGACCATACACCTGAATCACACGGCCCAACTACTTGCCCTGACAAGCACCTGAAGGAAAATGTTAGCACTATTACTAATTACTCCACATGTGATGCTGTACAGTTTATGGTTTCCACTGGTGGGAGTATCATTAATATGGGAGCAACCGGGGCTTAGGGTGGAGAACAAGACATTTGGGAGGCCATCTCAGTGATACCAGTGTTCAACAAATATCGAGAGTTTGCTTCTGTGAATATAAATATACTGCAAAGGAAGCATTATATACCCAGACTAATGCCTCATCCACAACTAATAACAAAAACTTGAGCAAGTCTGGGTCAGAATTCAACAAACGGTATGGGCGAGTTTATATCCTATCTCCTAAACCTACGCCAGTGGCATCCACAACCTCTCTACCTTAATGGACAGTAGGCATGCACACAACGTTGTTTTTCCGCAGGCATGATCAAGAGACAGAGATGTCTGTCTGGTAGCCAATATTGCCGTCATCACACCCAGAATGCATTAAGACTTGATCCTTCAAGTAGAGAAGCTCACTCCGAAGCACTTTGACCTCTTCCTCCAATTTCTTTTTCATGCTTGATACTTCCTGGTAGCGAATCCTTATTTTTTCTGTCTCCTTCCTTTTCTTCTGACGACTCTTCCTGGCAGCTGCTCGATTGCGCCCTAGATGTTTCGTCTGCTTTGAAATTTCCGCCTGCTGCAAACTAGCTCTGTGCTCTGGCAAGCAGCATTCCGTAATGCCTATATCAGGCGGTTGGCACTCCTGGCCTTTGATGACGGAAGACACATTATGCGTCCACTCGTGAGTGTGACTGATTTGAGGTCTCTGACTGATATCAAAGGGCTGCCCGTTCTTGCTGCCATCGGACCCGGGTTGCTGGGGATTCGGGGAGCGGTGTTGGTTGAATTTTACCTCCTCAAAGCGAGGATTCATGGCGATCGGATATCAACCTGATTGCCTAATGGGAGGGATATAGGAGGCAATGAGTCGATAGAACTACAGTAATCTGTTCTCCCAATTGGAAGTAGCCCGGGAGCGAAATTATTGCCTAGAGACAGCTCGGATGGGGCAACGCACGCCGCCTCCCAGGCCACTTCAGTCTGGGAAAAATGGCAATTTAGAGACATTTTGATTTCTCAGGGTGAGCGGCTCACCCTGTCTATTGCGCACTCACCCTGCTCACCCCAGGTTGTATGACCCTCAAGCAGTGCTCATCTGTCTTAGAGAGCTATATGAGTCTTTTCTGACGTGGCAAAAGTACATACGACCATAGGGTGTGGAAAACAGGGCTTCCCGTCCGCTCAGCCGTACTTAAGCCACACGCCGGCCGGTTAGTAGTTGGGTGGGTGACCACCAGCGAATCCCGGCTGTTGTATGTTTTTGTTTCTGTCATAATCAAAATCCTCATATTCAGTTGTTTTCATTCAGATTGAGCTGAAGTCTCACTTGGCTCCTCTGCTGGGCTGGTAACAGAATTCTTAGGTGCTATAATCTTCTAATTTGTAGTCTAGATCGGATTCCTATCAACACCACATGGAATGGTTGACATTGGTAATATCACACAACAAAATCTGACAGGGATCGGACTGCAATCCAGGTTGATATCAAGGAAGCATAACGGTTCATACATACAGAGAAGTAAATATAAGAAAAGTGACTCGGCCAGTGGGAAAACACCTTATAATTGGTTCAAAGCCGCCAGAGTCGCCAGATTCATCGTTAAAGAAATGCTCATTTCACCTCATTCGCGTCCGAGAACGGGCTCTCGACTCGTGGAGGTGGTACTCGGCTGCTTCTGTTGGACCTGGATCCGTCATTTGCATCCAGGAAGACCGACGATCGCGCCTCGTTCTGAGAGGTGCTTTGGTCCTTGAAAGGACTTTGATCGACTGCAGGTGAATCTTCAATGACCGTTGGGGTGTGAGAGGATCTGGCAGGTGGAGTCTGCCCAGCGCTGTCTTTCTGGTGGGATGTCTCGTCGTCGTTCTCATCGTCCGACGAGCTGGCGTCAAAAGTGGAGGTCGTAGCATCGAATTTTGGCTTTGCGGTGCTGGTGGAGCGTGCGTCGCTTGTGCTAGACGAGCTGGACTCTGTCTGCTCCTCGATGGCTTGAACAGTGGGTGTTTTTGTGTTCTTTTTCGCGCCCGTGGCGGCCTTCACCATGACAGGCTTGGCTGTGACGGTCCGCGCGACTATCGAACTCTTAGTGTTGGCTTCTGAAAACGCCGCCTTCGCAAGCTGTGCTTTGGTAATGGTGGGAACAGCCGGTGTTTCCGGTGCGGATGAAGGCTGGTTTCCGTTATGGATGCTAACAACAGCCGCCCGAGTGCGCATGACCTGCTGGGCGGGCATCGGGCTGACGATGGCGTTGTTGCGGTAGATCGTGGTGGCCACACTGCTGCGCAAGCTGGGAGAAAAGCTGCGATGGGCCTGCGAGACATCGGACCAGGAGGAGTCGCGCAAGTCGCCTGGCATAAAGAAGTGTTGGTCCGGGGAGGCGCCAGGAAGAGGCGGGACAGGCGGCACCAGTGAGCCCGGGGTTTCGGGTGGTGATCGGTTGGTGACACCGGGGATATAGGCTATCTGAATGACATTCGATGCGCGAGTCAAGACTGTGGAAGCAATGGAGTTGGTCGATTTTCTAGACTGTCGAGCGTCTCCGAATGCGCTTCTCTTTTCCGCAGCGTCTCCACCTTGTTGATCGGATTCACTCCGCTTCTTGCGAACGAAGAACCACCAGACCAGAAATGTAACAATGGCAATGAAAGCGATCCCACCAACGACTCCTCCTGCAATAGCCCCCACATTGCTACCGCCTCCGTCTGACGAGTTGCTGGAGCTGCTGCCGGAAGTGGACGTCTGAACACACTTTGTAGTGGCGCATTGGCTACACGATTGACTGATCATCGTACATGTGTAACCCTCATCACAGACGGGACATGACGGCGCTGTTGAATCGCATGAGACGCATGTTTGGAAGTCGCGAGAGTACATGCCTAACATCATCCAGGTTAGTAAACTATCACAGAGGACGTGTCGACGGCAAAAGTCTCATACCGCGAGGGAAGAAGGGATGATCGATGGAGTGAGACATGTTGGTGAAGAGGTCAAAGATGCCGGATGGAAAGATAACAATGCAGGTTTCTGTCGTGACAAGCGAAAGGAGCCGTCGACTGGCTATATAGCAAGATACGATGAATGGAGGAAAAGAGCGACAAGCCGGTCAACGGCGTAGAGAATGTGTATATATATTTCAAAAGAGTGTGAGATGCTCAGGGGGGACGTCAAGTCGAGAGCGTTATGGTTGGGTCATAAGTATTTAGCGACGGCAGCTATGGATTGATCCGGACAGTGTAGTGTTAACAACAGTCATAGCCTTTGGGGCATCATGAACCTTGAGTAAGTAGAGACTCAATGTCGATTTCGTCCAGATCCAGGATCGCCAGACGCTTTCCTTAAAATTCTCGACTGGTTAGCAGCGCTACGGTCTTCCGGTTGGTTGACGTCGGAAGACACGCGTTGCAATTTCAGGCACCGCTGCTGCGACCGGGGATGGAAGTAGGAAGCTTGTAATAACAAAACAGATGGATCGAACAATCGAAAAGACGAGGGTATATGGAGCAAAAGAGAATCAAAGGACAATAATATGTAAAGGAAGAATGAGGAGATCTGACCGGAATGAAAAAGCAATGGGATTATGGGAGTGGTAGTAAAGAGCGGCAAGAAGATAGAAGAGGAGGGAGAAGGTGGAGAGGAGGTTGTGGTGGTGGTGGTGAGGTAGTACTGCACTATTGCTACTAGGAGGGCTTCGGGAGGAGAATCTTATGCCCACCACAGCTGATTATTAACGCCACGGTATTTTTAACCTCTGTCAGTCTCAACAGTACCTTATCAGAAAGGAGTCAGAGGCACAACAAGATTTGAATCCTCTCATCGAGGACAACCCCTTCTCGATATATATAGGGAGTATGCTTCTGCATTGACATTCTAGGTTCTATGCAGGTAGTCTGGATGCTCATGTACGACAGTAAAGAGGCACGGTGGGCATGTAGATACTCAGATAGGGCAAAGATCCAAGCCAGCAACATTAACATCGCAGCCATTTCTGCAAGGACTTTCTTTGTCTCTTCTACGCTCCTAACATGACTCTCAAAAACTGCCACCTAGAGTCAACAACTACAGTACATACACCAACCTATCAACATCGCCCTTACTTTGCATGTCCTGTTTGTGGCCATCATGCCAGCCTCTTGAACAACCAGCCATAGGGCTCACTCTATTGAGATATTCCGTCGATACTCCGTACGGATACCTGTGCAGCCGGCTGTGCCCCCTACGCTGTTAGGGCGTGGCTCGACTGCCCCTGGTCTGGACCATCTCACGTTCTTTCGCCGGGAAATTACACTTGATGACCTGGTCCAATCACAATGCACTGTGGCGTCCAGGTTCGTCCTGAGGCACGGCACGAAGAGGAGTCAATTTCAGGTACACCGGCTCCATCGCTACCGGCCTTCAATTTGATTCATCTGCCATGGCCCAGCACACTGTTTCACCAGCCTTTCCTGGGTTGAAGAGGTCCAGAATCTGTCATATGTTCAAATATTGCCCTAGTAGGGCTGTGCAGCCTGTGCTTCTCTTGACTGCTGTGATATCAGAAATTCGAAAGGCATTTCCTGAGGTAAGGTAGTACTGCTGAGTTTTGCCAAGCCATGCGTCATTATCATCCAAAGTTGTGATACCCCCAATGACCTCTTTAGATATTGTCTCGATAGACTGGCCTGTCTCTATAGACTGCAAATATAGGTAAAATGCAATAAATAATGTATGTCACCGATCTTGTCAAGCAGTAATCCATACGATTGGTTCGTTATCTGATCAGTATGTATTGACAATCCTGGTGATGTTATTCAATGTCATGTCCTCCAGCTCGATCTGGTCGATGAACTAATAGACGCCCTTCCAACATATACATTTTTTCTCTTGCAATGGCTTGGATGGGTTGTCAAACTGACCAGGGTAGGGCAATTGAGTGTCCATCTCATTCTTCCTGTTACATAGTAGGTCAACTGTGAGTTGATCAATGTGATGTCTGGCTATATATATATATCCTCAAACTGGAAGTTGCTATTCGGCAGGAGTTTACAGCCAAACAGTGCTATACCACCCTGCCCGCAACAGTAATGAGAAGGTCCAGAGCAACTAATCGGACAGTCAGTAGAAACATAAATTGAAATGATAATGTTCCTGCTCGAGTGTCTCCCAAATCCGAGGAAGGAATGGCAAGGAACAGCTGCAATCAGAAGCCTTAGCCAGCACACAAGAATGACCAAGTCTAATTTAGAACTCGAGGCAGTATGTGCATACATAAGAGCATATTTGAATTCTCTAAGGTTTCTTCAGGTCACTCCTAGAGTCACCAATTGTGTGGTTTTGATGGAAATTGTTACTCCTCACTACAGATATCATAGCTACATCATCACCGCCAACAACAGCAGCAACAGCAGCAATAGTCTACCTACCAGTCTGGTTGACAATACACTCTCCGCCAATGGGTTGATAATATTCACATCTGGTACTTTGACTACTGTCAGAGAGATACTCTCTGGCGACAGCTAAACTTTCTCAAACATTGACCGGTTGACCCATTTGAAGAAACGGACGAGTTGCAGTAAGAACAGGTTGTACAGTTGATGGTAGGTATGAAATCCACACCAGATATCTTCTATTCCTGGCACTAGACTACCATGTAGATTAGGCCATAGTATACGGAGTACTCCATGGAGATGATCCGTGGCATGGAACTCGAAAAGACCCCCTCTTCCGACATGGCAGGTCAAAATAAGCTTCGAATGTAGAATTTGATAACAGAGCCACCAGCATGAGGTATGATGCTCAAGAGATCACATTAATACACGCTGACTTAATCAGTAATATGTGGATTTGTCTTTCAGCAATCCACAGTTAATCTGTAGACGAAAGCTAAGCCCGCTGAATTCATTCAATAAAAGGAGTGCCATGCATCAAGTCAAACTTGCATTGTAGGCGACAGTGGCCTCTGAAGCACCTGCAGGCTGCAGCCTTGAACCCCTAGAAGTGGCCCTGAGAGTGTGAGTCGGTAATTTCCGTCTCCAAGATGATCAACTGAGTTGATTGTCTACCCTGTTCCTGATGTCTTTCAAACTCCTCTGAATGGATATGGTCATTGAGGCTGTGGCTTTTGACTTCAATATGCTTTCTGAATTTAAATTTCTTTCAACACTCTCTATCAAAAAAATAATATAGTTTCAAGGACTGCAGCAAATGAAGTTAACAGATTTAAAGTCTTGCATGGTGAACAAAGGTGGCTGGAGTTTTGTTGTCTGGTTCTAAAGATAGTTATGAAAAGTGGCGATTCAAGAGACTAAGACCAATTAAGCTAGCCAAGTGTGGCAATGATGATCATCTAGCCATTTCAACTGGGGCTAAGCAGTCTTTTTTATGAAGTGGCGCTGTGGCAGAAGAATACAAAATCATAAAATGTCAAGGGCAAGGAGATCCCTGAAGCATGGACTCCTATATACTCCCTAATACTGTATTATCTTAAATGAGGACGAGTCAATATCTCTGATGGGCGTAAATTCTGATCTTGAAACCATGGCTGACTGCTAAACATGACACATGTAGTAAATGAACCAATCAGTAGTGTCCCTAGTCTACAAACAACCCTCCAATTAAAGTGAGAATTGGCAAGGATCTCGAGCTACTAGTTCTGCTGTGTTTGTTTGACCAACGGCTGATGAACACAAAGGAATGAGTCTTCTCCACAAGGTTATATTTGGCTGGGGCTGGGGCTGTAGCCACTAGCCTTTTCGAGAATCTGTGGATGACCCCCGCCCCCTGAAACCTCGTATATGCTGGACGTATTAAGACTGTATTGTATTTGTATGTTTACTGTAAGTACATCGCAGAACTGTTTGACCCCTTTGCATGATACAATTCCAAATGTCAGGTATATACTATGGAAGCAAGCCAGTTGCTAAGTAGATAGGTATGAGCTAGAAAGAAACTAGAATCCACTAAAAATCGCTTGGCATTTTAACTACAGTCTGAATATCCCATTGCTAAGTGAATCAACATTCTTCTGGGTGTAATCTCCGCCCCCCTCAGTCATGCTGTGTAGAATGCCAGGATACTAGATATTTTAGTCAGCCACACTCGGCCACAAGATGCCTATGTGAGTATCCTACTAATTCTTGAGGACCATGAAGTCACACTGCTCCAGCTAATCAGCGATATTGTTCGAAGCCGTATTGTTGGATCATGGGATGTGTGACCTCGACCTTCATATCAAGCACATGTTCCTTGTGTGTGAGTATCCGTACCGGTAATTGTAATACCGAAATCCGAGTGCCATGAAAGGTGGTACCCATGTACCGGCTTGGCTTCCATGGGTGTGTTTCAGCTGGGGCATGTTTTCATAGGCCTACAGTGACAGGACTCTCCAGAACTTCCTCAGACAAGAGACCCTGGAAACCAACCATGGATGATCTTCACGCTCTGGATACCAACTTGCGGTCAAGGCAACTCAACAACAGACTCGAGTGATCATAAGGTATATATGAAAGGAAAGAAGCCAGGTCAGCTGGTTGTTTGCGATGCAGTAAGGAACTTCAAACAGTGGTATTAAAAGACAAGAACATTACAGATCTCGGCCATGTAATCACTTTACCTTACCGAACATATCATCCCGTTGAAGTATTACCTCGCTGATACTTAAGATTGTAAGGTACTCGGTACGTCGTACTTGAGCCCCAACCTCCAAATATGAAGGGGGCAACGAAAGAACTGCTCAGCATCCTCAAAATATGTTCAAGGTCCTGGAATATCATGGTCTTCTTGTAGCGATGTCTCAGTCTATCTTCCAGCCTAGGAGAATCCTATAATGTGAAAATGATACGGGATGGTTGGATCAATCCATCAGCAGCAGGTAGATATCTAGTGGTTGGTTGATAGGTACATAGTCTGGCACCTGTACGGAGTGCTCCATACCTAGGTACCCGGGCTCCCAGCTCTTTGGTAGTTGGTGTAAGAAAACCAAATACCCACCACCCAAGGCTCGGTCGCTCAGCTGTTGCTGCAGACCAAAAAAAAAAAGGCGCCAAAGCGAACTCCTACTTCCTCTTAGTTCAACTTCTTAGGTCTAACGGCTCATAGAAGGGCTGATCATATTCCTAATTTTTTTTTCCCTCTTGGTGCCTGTTGTTCATATCTTTCTTTTACTCTTCACCTTCACCACCTCCCGCTCTCCCAGCTTTGTTTGGGAAATCCGACTGATATCCCAACTGCCTCATTTGTATACATAATTGTTTGTCCGCCCTGAGGCTTGTCACCTGTCCCCTCTCTCACCCTTTGTGGTTCGTGGGCTTCAAACATCAGCCCTGGCGGCTTCATCCACGTTTCTTCCTTACTGTGTCCGCCCCTCGACCAGCCTTTCAAATAATTTTTCTTGATTGACCTTTCGTCTTTAACTTCTTGTTCATCAGTTTCATTCGACTCATTGGAGTGTTGATCGATTACATTGTCCTGTCTGATCCTTCTGAACGGCGGACTCCTTACTCCTTCTCCTGATACCCCCTTCCTGTTTATCTCCTTACGTTTTGCTTCGACTCGCGTCTGTCGGTTTTTCAAAGTCGTTCTCGCGCATACTACAGCATCTTGACAACATTTTGACAACGCATCGACACCATGGCCTACCAAGGCTCTGGTTCTCATTCGCCGCCTCACTACGAGGAAAACGGCCACCGGCTTCAGGATCTGCCCCATGGCTCGGTAAGTCTTGGATTAAGCATAGTCTGCCCTACATTCACGCGAGGCTAATGCGAAGAGTTCGTAGTACGAAGAAGAAGCGTCGAGAGGATTGCTATCCAACCAGCAAGGTCCCTTCACAGGCCCGTTTGATGACCCTCATCAGCGTGGTCTGTCTCCTACCCGACCCGTTTCTGGATACAGTTTGACCGAGACATATGCCCCCGAAGCGGCCTACCATGACCCCTATACTCAAACCGGTCCAGGCTCAGTCTACTCGGCTCAGTCTGCGGAGAATCCGGCGGCGGCTTTCGGTGTCCCTGGACGTGTCGCTTCCCCCTATGCTCGAAGTGAAACTTCGTCCACAGAGGCATGGCGCCAGCGACAAGCTCCCGGAGGCGGCCCCGGTGGCCTGCGACGTTATGCTACCAGAAAGGTCAAATTGGTTCAGGGTTCCGTCTTGAGTGTCGATTATCCTGTTCCTAGCGCCATTCAGAACGCCATCCAGGCCAAGTACAGAAACGATCTCGAGGGGGGAAGTGAGGAATTTACGCACATGCGATGTGAGTGATTTCAGACGCTATACCCGAGCTTTCTATTTCGTCCACATCGCTGACAAGCACAACTCTCAGACACTGCGGCCACCTGTGATCCCAACGAATTCACACTGCACAATGGTTACAACCTTCGACCTGCGATGTACAACAGACATACCGAATTGCTCATTGCGATCACCTATTACAACGAAGACAAGACGCTCACTTCGCGTACACTGCACGGTGTCATGCAGAACATTCGCGACATTGTGAATCTGAAGAAGTCGGAGTTTTGGAACAAGGGTGGTCCCGCATGGCAGAAGATTGTGGTCTGCCTAGTTTTCGATGGTATCGACCCATGTGACAAGGACACTTTGGATGTTCTTGCGACAATTGGTATCTACCAAGACGGCGTCATGAAGCGTGACGTCGATGGCAAAGAAACTGTGGCTCACATCGTATGTGTACTCGGATAGATTGGTATCACTGGACGTACTAACCGGTTATAGTTCGAATATACGACTCAACTGTCTGTGACTCCGAACCAGCAGCTGATCCGCCCCACAGATGACGGTCCCAGCACACTTCCTCCGGTCCAGATGATGTTCTGTCTGAAGCAGAAGAACAGCAAGAAGATCAACTCCCACAGATGGCTCTTTAATGCATTCGGTCGCATTCTCAACCCTGAGATTTGTATTCTTCTTGACGCCGGTACGAAGCCCGGTCCTAAGTCACTTTTGTCGCTTTGGGAAGCCTTCTATAACGACAAAGACTTGGGTGGTGCTTGTGGTGAGATTCACGCCATGTTGGGTAAGGGCTGGAAGAACCTGATCAACCCGCTCGTTGCCGCGCAGAACTTCGAATATAAGATCAGTAACATCCTGGACAAGCCCTTGGAGAGTTCATTTGGTTATGTCAGTGTCTTGCCCGGTGCCTTCTCAGCTTACCGATTCCGCGCAATTATGGGCCGCCCACTTGAACAGTATTTCCATGGTGATCACACTCTTTCAAAGCAACTGGGCAAGAAGGGTATCGAGGGAATGAACATTTTCAAAAAGAACATGTTCTTGGCCGAAGATCGTATTCTTTGTTTCGAGTTGGTTGCCAAAGCTGGTTCGAAATGGCACCTGACATATGTCAAGGCCTCCAAGGCTGAAACCGACGTGCCAGAAGGTGCTCCGGAATTCATTTCGCAGCGTCGTCGTTGGCTGAACGGTTCGTTCGCTGCCGGTATCTATTCGCTCATGCACTTTGGTCGGATGTACAAGAGTGGACACAACATCATCCGCATGTTCTTCCTGCACATCCAAATGTTGTACAACATCTTCTCAACGATTCTGACATGGTTTTCTTTGGGTAAGTTCATCTTCATTCCAGAGCGCACTCTACCCGCTCGGTTCTTGTTCTGACAGATGATTCAATAGCTTCTTACTGGCTTACTACCACCGTCATCATGGACTTGGTCGGCACCCCGAGCACAAGCAACGGTGGAAGTGCTTTTCCGTTCGGCAAGACTGCAACTCCCATCATCAATACTATCGTGAAATATATCTACTTGGGATTTCTACTGTTGCAGTTCATCCTCGCACTGGGTAACCGTCCAAAGGGTTCGAAGTTCTCATACCTCGCGTCTTTCGTGGTTTTCGGCATCATTCAGGTCTACGTGGTTATTGATGCGCTGTACCTGGTGGTGCGTGCGTTCACCGGAAGTGCTCCGATGGATTTCACCACAGACCAAGGTGTTGGCGAGTTCCTGAAATCGTTTTTTTCGTCCAGCGGTGCCGGTATCATTATTATCGCCCTCGCCGCTACATTCGGTCTCTACTTTGTGGCATCCTTCATGTATCTGGACCCCTGGCACATGTTCACGTCCTTCCCTGCCTACATGTGTGTCCAGTCGTCATACATCAATATTCTGAACGTATACGCTTTCAGCAATTGGCACGACGTTTCGTGGGGTACCAAGGGGTCAGACAAGGCAGACGCCCTACCCTCTGCCAAAACCACCAAGGATGACGGCAAGGAGGTTGTCATCGAGGAAATCGACAAGCCCCAGGCTGATATCGACAGTCAGTTTGAGGCAACGGTCAAGCGTGCACTGACGCCCTATGTGCCACCAGTCGAGAAGGAGGAGAAGACTTTGGAAGATTCGTACAAGAGCTTCCGAACGAGACTGGTCACGTTCTGGATCTTTAGCAACGCATTCTTGGCCGTTTGCATTACCAGTGACGGTGTGGACAAATTCGGCTTCACGGTATGTAGATGTCGGCAATCTTTGTTAAAAGAGGCGAAGCTAACATGTTGCAGAATTCTGCTACCGACCGGACGACACGTTTCTTCCAGGCTTTGCTGTGGTCCAACGCCGTTGTTGCCCTGTTCCGTTTCATCGGAGCCTCCTGGTTCCTGGCCAAGACAGGTGTGATGTGCTGCTTTGCCCGGCGGTAGAAGGGCGTTCTGTTGTAATGAGAGCGGTTAGTGGTGCTTCGCCAACGGGTCTATCGAGGGCCAAGCACCTTTCGGCACATTTTTCGTCACAATATTGTATTCTACATACGACGCTTGCTTTGCTACTTTCTTTTTCTGTTAAAGTTGGCTCTGTCACGGTTGGATCTATGTGCTTCGACAGGGCCTTATGCACTGTGATGTCTCGTAAACTCTTAGCGATTAGAAAGGAATTCGATGCATCAATAGCTCAAACGGAGCTGCCAAAGAATGTCTCTCTTTTGTGTGATTGCCTCTGGCTTGATTGTATGAGCGCTGGACACTGTCCCTGTCTACGCATTTGGGTAGTGGCGATGGCGTCAGGCCGCGTGCACGTTGCCTTCTTCGAATATGCCCCAGCGTTAGATCTATCTTTCAGTTCTATTTTCTCTTACCGTTTCCTCACTGTGACCGATTCAACCTGTCCACTTCTGGCGTGTTATTTGACATTTGATCGTAATCTACGCTCTCACTCTTCATCTTGCGCTTCTGCGGAGTGGAGATTAGCCCGTTGGTTGATTCAGTCCATCGAAGATCCCCGCAGGCCCGAACTTCAGTGACCCTCCCCATACTGCTCCCTAGTTTTTCCTCACGATCACAGCAGATCCGGTGTTATTGCTGCCGAAATATACTTTGATCCTTTTGCTCTTGATATCCAAAACTCTTGTCGAAGACTTCTAGGGGACGTGTGGCGGTGCGTTGTCCAAGATGTTGAAGATCTGGTCTATGGTACAATCCCTCTCTTGCCCGCGCGGTCCTGCGTCCACTCCTGTATGACTGACGTTGGTATTCCTTGCAGAAACAACAGCAACAGCAGGCTGAAAATGCCGAAGGAGCAGCAGGGAAGAAAAAGAAGAAGGTTACGGCCGCGCAGTTGCGCGTGCAGAGAGGTAGGCACCGTCGCTCGCCTGACGCTGGAGAGTGGCGCAACGACGCACGACAGAGGAAGCGAGGCTCGGCTGACGGGTAGCATGGACTAGATCTGCAGGAGTTGACCCTCGGAAGCACGATGAAGATGAACTTCCCTAACCCTGACGATATCCTCAACTTTACGCTTACGATCGAGCCCGACGAGGGCATGTACAAGGGTGGCGCGTTCCATTTCAACTTCACCGTTAACCAGAACTTCCCGCATGACCCGCCCAAGGTGAAGTGCACGCAGAAGATCTACCATCCGAATATCGATCTGGAGGGGAATGTCTGTCTGAATATTCTGCGGGAGGACTGGAAGCCTGTTCTGAACTTGAATGCGGTTATTGTGGGCATGCAGGTGGGTTTGCGGCAGGCTCGGTTTTCCTTGTGTGCAGTTCGTCGAGCTGACCTTTGTATTTGCTGCATAGTTCCTCTTCCTGGAGCCGAATGCCTCCGATCCTCTGAACAAGGAAGCTGCGGAAGATCTGCGGACGAACCGGGATGGCTTCAAGCGCAACGTTCGTACCGCGATGGCCGGTGGATCGGTCAAAGGCGTGCAGTACGAGCGTGTGATGCGATGAGTTGGAGTAGGCGGTTAGGTTCTGATTGCAAGGTGTTCCGGTTCAGTGGCGTCCATAATAACGACACGAGCCCAGCTTCAACGAACATCATACACGCGGCGTATATGATATGGTCAAGACCGACGAGATGCCCTCATCGATGGATATGGATATGGAGATGGGCGGCCCGCGGTGCAGGCTCATACGGATTCACGTACATAACTTGACTACTTTAGCGACTGGATAGATTTCGTCATGAAAGCAATGAACCCTTATACGATTCACGGGAACAGGGATACGCATCTTTTTCACGGATGTCTTTAAAGCATTTTGTTACATTGAATCAATTCCTTGTCGTCATTTAGGAGCGCATGGTAGTGCTTGTCCAGTCGAACCTCAATCTTGCGTCTTCGATACTATGGACAAGATTGGCGGAAGTGTCTGGCAGCTCTACGGACTGAGAGGGGCTTTCAAAAGGATACAGAGGCAGGACAAAGGAAACGGCATGTCTGGAGCTACAACAACCGTATATATACAACCAACAGGTATGACTGAGCAATTGCGAAGTAATTGAACAAATTTCTTTGTTTTCCTTTCGAGAGCCCGGCACATCGACTCGTTCAACACATCAACCAGACAAAGTGACGTAGACACCACTACCACCAAACCCCGTCGAGCACCTAGCCACTGGATATGAACACTCCTGAGCTAATATGCCTCCATGCGAATGTTAGTCGTCACGAAGTGACAAACGGCCACGGGAAACTTAAAACGGAGCGGATGCGAATGATGTCGTTCTCTATGCTGACTTCATCTGAAAGATGCATCGAAATCACGGATTATCGAGTCTATGCCTGCTGAGCAGCACGCTCCTTCTCGAGACGGGTGTAGTAGGCGTCACGGGCGCGAACGCGGGGCAGGTGGTAGCCTGCTCAATTGTAAGAAAGATATGTCCACAAAAAGAGCCTGGAGGGGTTTCCCCCTGCTTGGGAAAGATGCGATGATACGTACCGTACCACCAGAGGTAACCGAAGGTGGTGCCGAAACCTGTACGCGAATGGGTATACGGTTAGTCTTTCGGCGCTAGATGTAGTGACTCAGAAATATTGTGAAAGAAAGGCATGTCTGCCACGTAAGATGGATATGGAGATTATCCTAGGAGTCTCGGAAGCCGGTGGGACAATTCATGCTCTTCCTTGTAATTCCGATTCATTGTGCTGCTGAGCGATATGAGATTGAGACTCACCGAAAGCGGTGCTCAGGTCGAGAACGAGACCACGGCGGAGCATCTATAATCTAGCGTGTTAGCCAATACATGTTTGACCAGGTCGCTACCGAGTGATCAAAGGTAGAGGCTCGGATGTAGCGTGGGTGGGATGTAGACGTACGCCGGTGATGGGAGGAATAGCGGTGGCCATTGCGACGGATTGATGAGAGTAGTCGATTCAGGAAGAGAGGTAGATGCGATTTCAGCAAACAGGGAACCTGTTATGAGGTGGTGGGGGACAGGCGGAGGGAAAAGGAAGGAGAAGCGATCGATGATGTGAACTTGAAAGTCGAGGTGAAGCTTTCCGATCCGGCACGTAAGCGACCGATGTGAGTGGCCTGACTGGGTGCTGAGAACGGGCAGAAGGATAGCACAGGGATTCCGGCCAGACGCTCACTATTGACTCAATTATGCTTCAGAGTAAGTAAGATAGACTACATGTATATTCTGGATGTAGAATATATATCCATCTCCTTTCTTATTTGCTCCATCTTCGTTGATCACTCTGTGATTAGTGTTAATGCTTCAGGCGCAAACACGTGACCTGACGCGAAGCTCTTGCGATGTCCGAATAATAGAGACTTTCGTCACTTCTCCGTTGTGCCTATCATCATCCACCAACACCGCCATGGTGTCCTCAGAAAACTCCCTCAAGCGTTCTTCATCTACACCTTCAGAGCAGCAGGGGTCTGATACGAAGCGATTGAAGCGTCCATATCACCACCATCACCGGTTACTAAAGCCCGTTGTCCCAGCTCTTCCGGAGCCCGCGATCACTGATGACACCCACGTTGATCACTTGATGAACCGCTCTATCGGGCTATGTCTCAGAGAGTCCGGATTTGATCTCGCCGACCCGGTCGCGTTGGAAAGTTTTCGCTATGCTGCAGAGGAGTGTATGTTACCTCTTACAGAATGACTTGAATAGAGATACACAGGGGAATGTGTCGGCGGTGTTATTGACTAGGCTGCTTTGCTAGACCTTTTAAAGCTCGCATCCTTTGTGCGCCAATCGATGCTCTCGAGCCGACGCAATCAACCTATTCCCCAAGATTTCGAACTCGCGTTCAAAAGACACCACTTGCGCGTGGACGATCTGCTTCCACACTTGAAACCTTTGCCAAATGTCGAACCGGTTCCTACACTCCTGCCTAGTCCTCCACCAGAAGAGGATACTTGGATGAGTTTACCATTCCTCGGCCCTGAACTGAGCGGCGAAAGTGACCGTGTTCGAAGCGCGTATATCCCAAAGCATTTCCCGCAATTTCCCAGTAAACATACATACCGGCACACACCTGTGTTCACACAGCGGGAGCAAGACCCACGAAAAATTCGTGAGCGCGCGACTGAAGACGGGAGACATGGCGAGGAGGCATTGCGCAAACTGGCACGGGCATCATTCAAGGATAATCAACTCGGCTCGGCGGGTCGCGAAAAGCGATTGTGGGGTCGGAGGATGGAGAGCTTGGACAGCATGTTTGAGAAAACAGTCAAAGGCATCGCAAAGAAAATGCACAAAGATGTAACTGTGCCGGGCACAGCTGCAACGATGGACATTGATTTTGGAGCGGTTGCGGATATGGAGCTCAAGGCGACTCGACCGAAGGTCTCAATGAGTCTGGAGCTTCCACCAGTCATCAATTGTGAAAGGGATCTCTGGCGCCGAATGACGACACCCAGCAATCGGAAAGTGGAAGAGAAACCTGCTGGAACGAAGGATCCCACAAGTGTTTCGCGAGTGGAAAGCTGGGTGAGCACATAGTTCATTTCGCATTGCGGCGGGCGGCGTCAGGGCGTTATGATTTAGTATTGAGCGAACCAAGAAGATACCCAATGAGTACAATGCAGACAAATTATGCGATTCAGTTGATAACAACGGCAATGATAGACTCCTGGTATCCGATGCCTGTAGACTTCCAAGCCCAACTCCGCCCAAATGCAAGTACTTCTTTCGTATCAGACCTTGATGACCTCTTCTGCTGCACGTTTTCGTTTCGCCTCTTCTTCGGCTAGTCTGATGGGCTCCCACGCAGTCGTTTCGACTGTTAATCCGCCAGCACACCTTTGGAAGGGGAAAGTCAACCAGTGAAGCCAGCAAGTATGCAGGAGGAGCTTACCGTCTGAATAACCGGACAATCGGCTTGCACGTCACGACGCCTGGCTTGGGGATGCCGTCCTGAGGTGGATTACACGAGTACTGCACCATCTCCAGTAACTTGCAACTCTCCAGGTTGACTAGTCCACCCTTGCGACGTCTTTCCTGGAAGTTTCGACTGACGGTATTGACATGCTCGGGGAGGGATTCGGCGGAGAAGACAGGAACGAGGGGTGCCATTGGAGATCTCGTAGTTTGTATGGCTTTCTGTTTCAGTCGAGTAGTTAAAATAGCTAAATTATGGTAGTGATAAATGGTTTGTTCTGCTTCAATCAGACGGTGTAGGAAGAAAAGTTGATGGAAGCGGAAACCTCCGTCTTATGGCGATGCGATTGATGAGTCGGGACCGATGCGGATGTCGACTGGATGCCGGGACAACAAATTCCCAGCCCATGATCAACACTATGGTCCTCTGTAGGAATTTAACAACAATCGATAACAAAATATGATGTCAAAATATCCATGACATTCATTCAGCTCGCCTCAGTAAGGAATGGCGGCCAGCTTCGGGGAGAAATTGCTGAGGGAAGTACACACGGAACGGCTGGATGAGGTACGTTTTCTAAAATTATAACTTGATTATATCGTCATGCTTGCTGCGTATCACGCTTCGACTTGACTTTGAGGGGAATCCATGCTGATTTCACAGCTTCTACATGACTTGAGATGTCTATTTCCCAGGAGCCTTGGGGAGAGCACCTCACAGTTGGGCGTCAAAGGGTTGGATGCCCTCTTGGAGGTCTTCATGCCTTCCCTCTTTGCTGCTCAGGCTCAGACTCAACATGTGGAACGAGATACGTATCGAGAGCAGCAGAGTGAACATGAGGTACAGCACATGCAGGCGGATGTCGAGGATAACCAGAATGCTTCACCCGGAGATCGCGGGCTTCCTACGGCATCTCACACAAAGCGAATCGATCCGGTTATAGAGATCTCCAGCGCATCTTCAGCAGCCGGCAAGTCTCACTTGCTGTATTATCTCACTGCAATTGCCATCCTGCCATCGACGATCAGCGGGATCCGAGTTGATGGTCGGGCCTCGGCCGTCGTCTTTATTGATGCAGATGGCCGCTTTGACGCTGAACGACTTCGAACTGTTGCCTGTGGGCTCATAGACAGAAAGCTCAAGGCGCATTCTGGTACAGGGTCCAGAGAGACACCGGAGGGACAGATACATCCGCCACTACTTACTACTGAAGAGTTGGAATCCATTATCGTGGCCTCCCTACAACACGTCCATGTGTTTCGTCCACAGTCATCGTCTTCTTTACTCTCAACGTTGAAAAGTCTGCAGGCATACCTGCTCGACATTTCGCGTCATTACTCCTCTCACAGGCCACTGCACGCTATTCTCATCGACAGTGCCACTGCCTTCTTGTGGCAAGATAAACTACGGGACGATGTCGCCCGCACAGAGAACATTGGACGCCCTGTCGCCGAGATCGAGCACGAGCGAAATCAGAAGCGGATATTCTTTCTGTCCGATATCTATGCGGAACTAGTACTGACGTTGAAGAACCTACAGCGACATTTCGGCTGTATAGTCGCCTACACTTGTAACACATTGAACAGCAGATCGGTAACTGGCTATCAGAGCCACAGCCAGTCAACGCAACAACCCTCTGGCCCTTTCGACCTGTACAACCCTTCAAATCTAACGGCGACCAGTATGCCCTCTTTTCGTTGCCCACTGCCTGCCCCATGGGGCACTTTCGCGACGCTACGGCTTGTGGTTCGGCGAGACGCGGTGCGTCCTTTTCCGCCGATGATGACTGTCCGGGATGCTCAGCGGGATGCAATCATGCGACAGAATGTGGTTTTGGAAGGTAGATTCTTGGGCTGGGTGAATGAATGGGAACGCGAGGAATGGCCTCGGAGAATTGTGGACGGATTGAAAGAGAGAAATGGGGGCGTGTTCTCGTTTCATGTAGGCAGGGGCGGCGTTGCATTCGCCTGATACATGGCTCCTTGTGTTTGATATGAGTCTTATGTAGATATGAGTCTTATGTACGATAATGATGTATGTACATTATGTGCAAACTATATACCCTTGAATGGACGACTCCAGCATCAGCCGAATAACTTCCCAATTGCCTCAACGGTAGTGTTGCCCCCGCTGAACACAATACCCATGTCCCATCCCTCCGGACCAGCCTCCTTCTCAACAAGTCGCCTAAACTCCTCATTGAACAAGCAAACTGCGAGCCCCACGACCGCACTAGGCTCAACGACCACCTTCATGCGTTCCAAGACAAGCCGCATCGCAGCCTTGATCTGGTCCTCCGTCACGGCAAACACACCGGCAACCTTACTCCGGTCCGAGATGACCTCCCAGTTCAAGATCCCCACCGGCGTGCGCAGCCCATCGGCAATAGTAAGCGTCTTGACGGACTCCACGCGCTGACCAGACTCCAGTCCCCGGCGACAATCGTCCGCGCCTTCGAAGCTAGGCTCCGCGCCAAAGACACGCGTAGGTTTACCGGAGAAGAACGTCGCAACACCGGCGTTTAGCCCCCCGCCCCCGACGGGGGTAATCACCGCATCGAGGTGTCTCGATCCGTCCTCGGCCCCGCTGGCATGGACACTCAGATGCGGCTTATCGGAGACAAGCGCGCGGTATTGGTCTTCCATCTCCAAGGCGGTCGTGCCCTGGCCGCAGATGATATCGAAGTGATCATACGGCGGGACGAGGATCGCATCTGTCTTGGCCTGGATCTCCGCGACGACGGCTTCGCGCTCGGTGCTCGTCGAGCCGCTGAATATGACCTCTGCGCCGTGCGAGCGTGTCCCTGCTATCTTCGACGGGGTGCTGATGCTGGGCATGACGATGTAGGCGGGGACGTGGAGGGTGGAGGCTGCCAGGGCGAGGGCTTGAGCATGGTTTCCTATTCCGTTGTCAGTATGATTCTTCACCTCCAGAGTGTGACTTGGAAAAGTGCGTACCCGAGCTGTGCGTAATCACACCGCGTCTCTTGACCTCCTCCTCACCCCGCTCTGCGATGAGTCGCAGCAAAGCGTGAAACGCACCGCGGGCCTTGAAGGCGCCGATCCGCTGGTAGTTCTCGCATTTGAAGAAGAATCGGAACTTGGGTTTCGCAGGTGTTTGCCCTTCGAAGGACGTTCCGACCAATGACTCGGCTGATTGAGGGGTCGAGGCGATGGTGTTGAGCGTTTGACAGGTGAGGAGAGGGGTGTGGTGGATGTACGGCTGGATCAAGGCGTAGGCGGAGCGCACGGCATCGGGAGTCAATGATCGCGCTGTAATGGAAGGTTCGGCCATGTTGAATTTGAGATTCTGGATGTCTCAATTTCGACAACGAAAGAAGAATAACTTGAATGCTCGAGAAGTAGGAAAGATAGATACGAAAGGTGGAGCTCTTCATCGGAAACAAGGCCGAGTCGAGCCATCGGCTACCGAAATGGCGAAATGTGCGCGTCTACAGTCATTGCGATACTTCATATGAAAAATAAATGAAATGTGGTATTCTCAGTTCCCAATTAATAACTCGATGAACACATGTAAGAAAAACGAAATCAAGTCATAGTACAGTCGTAACTTTTCCCAAGCCTTCCCATTGATGCAAAATTAAAATTACTTCTGGTTCTCAGGGCGGAGGGAACTGCAAGACGATTAGCATATGGTCATCGACAGATTGTGCGATTGAAGTGACTTACCGAACGGCCTTTCCAGCGCGCCAGATCTCGAGATCACGGATGTCCTGCATCTCCTTCTCGTACTTCTCGCGGTAGTCCTTCTGGGAGTTGTATTCGAGCGAGCGCTTGGTCTCAGTGCCGTCACGCACACTGTCATAGAGATCATTGAAGAGAGGCTTCAGGGTGTCCTTGAAGCGGCTGGACCAGTCGATAGCACCACGACGAGCAGTGGTGGAGCAAGCGGCGTACATCCAGTCCATACCGTTGGCACCGATCAAAGGGTAGAGAGACTGAGTGGCCTCTTCAACGGTCTCGTTGAAGGCCTCAGAGGGGCTGTGGCCGCGCTCACGCAGAACCTCGTACTGAGCGAGGAACATACCGTGGATACCACCCATCAGGCAACCACGCTCACCGTACAGATCGGAGTAGACCTCCTTCTCAAAGGTGGTCTCGTAGAGGTAACCGGAACCAACAGCAACACCCATGGCAATGGCCTTCTCCTTGGCCTTGCCAGTGACGTCCTGGTAGACGGCAATGGAGGAGTTGATACCACGGCCCTCACGGAAGAGAGTGCGGACGGTACGGCCGGAACCCTTGGGAGCGACAAGGATGACATCAACATCCTTGGGGACGTCGACCTTGGTGAGCTCCTTGAAGACGGGAGAGAAACCGTGGGAGAAGTAGAGGGTCTTGCCCTTGGTGATCAGGGGCTTGAGAGTGGGCCAGGTCTCGCTCTGGGCAGCGTCGGAAAGCAGGTTCATGACAATGGTACCCTTCTGCACGGCCTCGGTGACGTCGAACAGGTTCTTGCCGGGAACCCAGCCATCCTGGACGGCCTCCTTCCACGAGGCACCATCCTTACGGACACCAACAATGACATTGAGGCCCTGGTCACGGAGGTTGAGACCCTGGCCGTGACCCTGGGAACCGTAACCGATCAGAGCGAGAGTGTCATTCTTGAAGTACTCCTGGAGCTTCTCACGGGGCCAATCCGCACGCTCGTAGACGGTCTCCTTGGAATCAGCGAAGGTCATGGTCTTGACACCACGGACGGGGGCGGTCGAGGCAGCCACACGGGTAGCAGCCTTAGCGAGGGCAGGCCGGGGGAGGGCGGCCGAGATGACTGTGCGAGGGGCGGCGACACGGGCCAGACGGAGGGCACGGGGAAGTCCACGGGAAGCCATTGTGATGCGTAGGATGTGAGATTAGAGGAAAAGGCTGTAGAGGAAGGAAGAGGAGGGGAGATTGGTCAAAGATTTGATGTTTGAAAGAGAATAATAATGAGAGAAGGAAAGTTTCTTGGGGGGGGGAGGACGGACGTTGAGAGACTTATAAGCTCGTTGTTAAGGACGACTGGAGCAGGTGTGGGAGGCACGTGAACGGAGTTGATGCTGAGCTCCCCGGCCGATGTCGGATATTATGCTGTATGATTGGCGCGACGGGGACACCGCCAACCCCATACAGAGAGCATCAGTGTATGACCTGTCTAGTGCTCTCGACTCTCGTTAGTCCCCAGAGGGAAATCTGTGCTCCGTTCCACGGGAGCATCCACCGAGAATATGGAGAAAATTTCAAGGTTGAGTCACAGAGTCATAGGCCCGATTTAGAAAAAGTCGGGCCATTTTGAGATAATAGGAATCGTTATTGTGATTCATACTAACCTGTTGATTATCACTCATCCTCTCCATCAGGACAATCACGTTCTTTTATGTTAATCTAGTTACATAGTGGTAGTTGCTGGATGTATTTCGTACTTTGTAGGGACTTTGGTCTCGGAGATGCCTGGTTGCCTGAGGTATCATTCTCGCATCCCCGCCGGCATCAACAACAATCTGGCTCCAAGTGGACTATTGGTGATTGTCAACTCTCGACTCCTATTGACATCCCGCATTGAGGGGCCCCAAGCAACCATCGTGTCTTATCCTGTAGCAGGCGGCTCATGTTGTCCTATCGGGATATCTTCTAAGAACATCACTTACGCTCCTCTTACCATGTGCATACAATGAGCCTCATCTCCTCATTCGGCGCTCTGCCCACCATCCAGACCCGAAAAGCCCTTTTGCTCCTCGATTTCCAAAATGATTTCATTCGTCCATCCGGTGCACTGCATGTTCCTAATACAGTTGATATCTTGGAAAATATCGCGCAACTAGTCACTGCTTTCCGTCGCGCTGGCGATGTTATCTGGGTCCGCTCCCACTATGAATCGCGTCGACCCCTCATCGATTCGGACTTCCAGGACCGTATAGTACTAGGTCGCGCGACGGATGAGCGAAGGAAAAGGTCCGACCGATTGGATTCGGAAACACCGGTCGATGAGGAAGCGTTTCTATCGAGCGAGTCTTCGCAATGTTGCCGGCCGCAGACGAACGGCGTTCAGTTCCCCGCCCCCATTTTGGCTGCTATCGATGCGGAAAACGACACATTGATGGACAAGTCGGATTACTCCGCTCTACAAGATGACGGAATGATACTCTCTCTTCGCACAAGATTTATTACGGAGCTATACCTATGCGGTTCACTCTCTAATGTCTCGGTGTATGCCACCGCCCTCGACGCTGTTCGCCACGGCTTCTCTGTAACCCTCATCGAGGATTGCCTCGGGTTCCGCGATTTCATACGCCATGAGGAAGCGATGCGCCGCATGGCCGATATATTTGGCGCCAGTGGAATTACAACGCAGGAGCTTTTCGAGGAGCTTGATTGGCAGGAGACCGACGCTATTGCTCGTCAAAGTGCCCACAGACCCGTACGAGCTGTTACTCCAGCTGGCATCGAAGGCGTAATGGATGAACTCGACGTCAAATTAACCCGTGGGCCCACGGCCAACGAGGGAACACCGGAGTCGTTGCGCAGTCGGCGACGGAGACTCGACGCTGTTTTAGCCGAGCAAGCTGACGAGGAGGAGGACGACTTGTGGGATCTGGCGAGCCTGGCCGGCTCCCGCTCCCGCTACGGACCGTCCGGCTCACCAGGAAGCTCGTCTCAGGCTCATGGTGTGGGAGAAAAGAAGGCACGTGTGCGTGTGCGTCGCACAAAACGACAAGATCAAAAGGCAGAGGCGTCTGCTCGGACAGAAGAGCGAAGGAGCGGTAAGACCAAAAAGTCGCGAGATATACGCGGTCCGGGTGATCAGATCGGCGAGGGTGACTCCCGCATCATTTATGACTTGGATCTACCTGCGGATGCCTTTGAGAGTATCCGCAGCGAGGTCGCTTGGCAGAAGATGTACCATATGTCGGGGCAAGTTCCTCGTCTTGTCGCAGTCCAAGGACAAACACTGGATGACGGATCCGTCCCTATTTACCGCCATCCCGCGGACGAATCTCCACCGTTGCACCCTTTCACGCCGACTGTGAACCAGATCCGCGTCATTGTAGAACGCATCCTCGGTCACCCGCTCAACCACGTTCTCATTCAGCTCTACCGCGATGGACAGGACAACATATCTGAGCATTCAGACAAGACGCTTGATATTGTCCGAGGTTCATTTATCTGCAATGTGAGTCTTGGTGCTCAGCGAGTGATGACACTCCGAAACAAAGTCAAAGCTGCAGACGACGACCAAAGACCCACGCAACGTATACCAATGCCACATGAGTCGCTCTTTATCCTGGGGGAGAAGACGAACATGCGCTGGCTGCATGGCGTACGGGCCGACAAGCGACAGGACGCGGAGAAATCTGCAGAAGAGCTGGCTTATGGAGGCGAACGTATATCCCTCACCTTCCGACACATTGGCACTTTCTTGGACGCAACTGGTGATGCAATCTGGGGCCAAGGAGCTGTCTCCAAAAACCAGAGTCAGGCGAATAGCGTAATCCATGGGGATCCTGTAGAGACGGAGCGGCTCATTCGCGCGTTTGGCCAGGAGAATCAGGCTACTGAGTTCGATTGGGATGCTGTGTATGGCGGAGGGTTCGATGTGGTCAACTTTGTCACCACATCGACAGCTAAGTTGGTTGAGGGCTCCGATCCTGTGTCCAATCTCCGCGTTCGGCTCGCGCTCAGTGAGAATGGTATTCGATACGATGTGACAGCTTCTTCAGGGGACGCAAACAGCGCCGAGGACAAAGCGCGGCCGGTCTTTATCGCAGCGGACGGCACTGAAGTTGCTGGGGAGTTGGATATCATGAACTATCTCGCACAACATGCGCCAGAGCTAACACGAGCGGGTGTTGAAGTATTGGGTGGTGGCAGCCAGCTTCTCGAGATCAATGATTTTTTGCAGGGCTGGCGAACGTCTCACAGCGATGGCGAACAGATTAACCCGAAATCCCTGGATCCATGGGAGAAGGCCCTAGACGGGCGGTACTATCTAGGGGGAGCAGCTCTTGGGCTCGATGACTGCTTCCTCTGGCCAGTACTCCGAGATATTGTACAGACGTGCGGACCGTTTTCGAACGACAAATATCCCAATTTGGCGCAGTACTACCGACGTGTGGAGAAGCGCGGGATTGTCAAAGTGACCCTGGAGGAACTAAAATAATCATTTCGTCTTGATTTCAAGTTAGAGATACCACACAGCGCAGCGAGCAGTTCTGACGAGCTTATGACTAGCATCTAGCGACGGCCATACTGTGGCTTTCATTTCCGGTTATACTCTGAACTTTGTTCATTTACTTATTTTGTTGCAGTTTTGCTTTTTCTTTTTTTGGATCTGTACTGCAGCACTAATATACCTTTTGAATACTTGACTGATTTGGATTCCGCATCATTTCTCATAGACATAAGGACTATCAGTACGACCACGTCATGGTCTGCAAGGCAGCAGGGGCCTCAATCACAAGCACTCGCCAGCAAAACTCGTTGTTTTCAAGACGTCCTTCAGAGCAACGCCCCTGCACACTACAGCCTTGAGGAAAGCGTTGGCAACAACTTGAGCTCCTGCAGGGCTGGTATGGGTGTGGTCATTTGGGAAATATGAGTCGACAGTCGATAGGCCCAGAGACTCAAAGATGTCGGCCACATAGGCGCCATGGTCCACATAATCCACGCCAGCTACCTGTGCAGCCAACTCGGCGTAACCGACGAAGCGCGACGGAGAATAGGAAAAGGTGCCGGTCTCCCACGGATTGTTTGGCGTTTGACTGGAGATCAGCACCTTGGCGCCCTTGGCCAGAAACAACTGCGCAGCATTCTCCAAGTACTTGGGGAAGGTGAGCACGGTTTCGGTGACACCGTTATACGTGGTAGTGCAGGTCTCGTCGCCTGTTCCCGGACAGTCTGTCCGGCCATTATCGGTGGTGGAAAGGGAGCCGCCGTCGTTGTGCCCGAACTCGATGACTACATAGTCGCCTGCCTTCAGGACGTCTGCGATGGCTTGGAAACGGCCTTCTCGGGTATAAGAGCGGGCACTGCGGCCGCCAATTGCCTGGTTCGATACTGTGGCGGAAACGGAGGAGGAGATGTACTGACCCCACCCTGTTTTGATCAGAGCGTGAGAGATGTATGTTGCAAATGGACTTCTTAGAGACTTACCGTCAGTGTTTGTGCCACTTCCGGCTCCGTTCTTGGCCATGGTCGAATCACCTGCCAGGTAGATGGTCGCACTCAAGGTGCCTGGCAGGAGGGCAAGCGATGATAGGATAGCCAAGGACTTCATTTTGAATCGAGGTTTATATCTTTGAGGACTTATTCCAAAGTAACTAATCGTACATAAAGATCTAACCGTCATGGCAGAAGCAACCAACACCCTTATATAGAGTCTCCTCCGCTGCTACACCCATACAAGCATCTACAAGCAAAAGCATACGTGGAAAAAGTCCCTGAAACAATCGGCGTATCTCTCACCGAATACCAAGACTCCTTTCCAGCCTGCATATGTGATGAAGAGTCTGACACACGTTCGGCCCAACGGAGTTTCAGGACATTGGATCGAAAACAACGGTGTCACTGGGCGCCAGATGCCTCTCCGCAACTTGGCACGGATGTGCAGAATCTTACCCCGGATTTTGACGAGATGAGGGGTTGGCTCTAATCTCTTCCTGCAGGGATGCCGGTTTATTGTGGAGGGGGACTATGCGAAATGAGGAAATTCCCCGGGACAAGGCTGAGTATGGCCTACTGTGGATTTTCCACCTGTTATTTGTGATTTGTATAGATAGTTCCAGAGGCGGATATATCCAGAGGATCAGTGGCTGCGAAATTGGTCATCTATTGGAGGATCAATGGAGATAGTTCTATCAATGTGGAATTGGGCTACTCGGATCGTATGCGTGACCCGACTCGCACTTTAGCCACGGAGTACCGGTCCGAGAATGATACAGAGTAGAGCCAGAGAGACTGACGAGTCCAGGTGGGAACATCCTTGCGAGAAATATCTAGGTAATTATAGCTTTTCAAACGTGGGAGTGCGCTTCTTCAGCCCAGATAGCAACGCGGCAGAGACATCCTTGGTCTGCAGCATTGCACTATTCCAGACAGCAGTATACCGGAGACCTGCAGTGCGTAAGCCGATGTTGCTTACCACACGTAGATGAGAGTGAGGACGAGAGCACTTACCGTCCTGCACAGAGTGATCCCTCGAGTAATTCAGGATCTCCTTCGTCCCCTGCACCGCGACCGGACTCTTTGTCGCCATCAACGCAGCCATCTCCAGCGCCCCCTGAACAGCCGCCTGCTTGCTCTCAAACACCTGATTTACGAATCCAACGCGCAGCGCTTCCTCCGCCCCAAAGATCCTCGCCGTCAGCGCCACCTCCTTCACCCACCCGAAGCTCCCCACCACCTTGGGCAACCGGCTCAACGTCCCAATATCCGCCGCAAGCCCGATATCTACCTCCTTGACGGCGAACTTGGTGCCCCGCGCGCAGACACGCACATCCGCCGCCGTGGACAGATCAACCGCCAGACCGAGCGAGAAGCCGTGCATCGCGACGACAACCGGCTTCTCGCAGCGTTCAACGGCCGTGATGCAGTCCTGGAAGGAGAGGATGTGACGGCGGAGATGGGCCGCCTTGCGCGCCGGGTCGGGCGCCTTGTCGCCGTCCTCGGACAGGAGACCCTGCGATGCGGCGGTGACGTCTAGCCCTGCGGTGAAGGCTTTCTCGCCTGCGCCGCTCAGGACGATGGCGCGGACGGAGGGGTCCTGCGAGAGACGGTCGAAGATCTGGCCCAGCTCAATCCACATTCTGCTTTCTGTTAGTTCTGTTATTCTACTAAATGGAGAATAGGTTCGAAAAGCAGATGAGCAGTAGCGACTTACGCCTCGAAGAAGGCATTCATCTTGTCGGGGCGGTTGATCTCCACGTGGGCGACATATTGGTGTTCGGCTGGAAACCGGATGATGAAGTACTTGAATGACTGGTAGTCGTTTTCTGCCATGGCGATATGATCCTGCTTAGTTCGGTTCGCAATGTCGTGAGCTTCTCTGTCCTGATGTTATATGTTATGAGTCGAAATCTGGGGTAGAAGCTCGGTGGACCTCGGTAACTTTATGACCGTCCTCAGAGGGAGCCGAGCACAGGAATCACTGATCAACAATGATGAGTTTGAAGACTTAGTAGAGCATAGCAAGACCTTTGGCAAGAGCAAAACAAAATGTATTAAATTGTAATGTTAGAAGGTAGATCGGAGATGAGTTGAAGATGCTTCTCTGCCGGTAGCTTCACGTGCCTCGGTCCGATCAGATATCATGAAACTCAACTAACTGATCTTGACGAGGTCAGCATTTTACGATTATATCACAGTTAGCATAAAACATATCTGGATAAACAATATCGAAAGGAAAGTCGGATAATAAAGCAGACTTTGAAAATAGAGGAAGGAGTGAGATGGACGCTGAAGTTTGGATCTTGCGAATGTATATTCTGCGTTACGAACCTTCACAATCCATTTCCCTCAGACAACTGGACAAGTGCATACATACTTCATGATTGCTCATTACAACCACATCCATAAAGTGATTTCTTTCAGGATGACTGCAAAATTTTATACAAGATATGAAAGTGAGCTGATAACAAAGGACCACAGCTAGCAAGCCATACGAGGCCTGCTCAGCCTTCCCACAAAGAGTGCGGATTTCAATCTTCAGCATACTCTGAATGCTTTTCAAGACTCTGATTATCAGATGTCTCTCAAACTAGTTGCTTCATTAAAGAAGACAAATGAACAAGGGTTTTGTGATGATGACTCACGTCGCATGAGTAAACAGCAGGAATACGAGCACGACCACTTCTCCCAGTTCAGTGAAATCTCTCATCAACCAAGACAACAACATGTCTTTCCTAAACAGCTGGTTTAGCCCTCTCTACGACGCCATTCTATGTCCATCATTACCATCCACCTTCCGCTGGCGACTCCTGGCTTTCCAGCCGATTGTATTGCTCACCAACACAATACAATATCTCCCCACTCTGTTCACCAAAGGCCACCGCACTGTCATTTGGATTCCTCTCAAGCGAGCGCCAGGCCACTCACTCCGCGCCATTGTCTGTCACCCAAGGACACAAAATAAGCCTGGATCGAGAGCTCTTCATCTCAACATCCACGGCGGCGGATTCCTCGGCGGACTACCAGAAGGCCAGACGTCATTCTGTCAGAAAGTCGCCAACGAGACCGGAGCGGTTGTTGTATCTACTTCCCACCGATATGCACCGCGCTACACCTTTCCAACCGCACACGAAGACGTCCAAGACGTTGCGGAGTGGTTGATCGAGAATGCCGATCGGCTTTGGGGTGCGAATCCGAGATTGATGAGCGTGAGCGGGTTCTCCTCTGGCGGGAATTTGGCATTGGGTGTTGCGCAGCGGTTGGCGCATACGGAGTTCAGCATCAAGGCGTCAGTGACGTTTTATGCACCGGTAAGTATATACCTCCTGCAACACCTTCAGCGACCGATATTAACACATGAGGTTGGCATCAGATTGATCTGCGGCTCCCACCGTGGGAGAAACCTCGGCCGGCGGGATTCCCAGAGAAAGACCCCCTGGCCTTCTTGCAGCCCCTGATGGACGCGTATGCAGGACCGGGACGGGAGAAGAATCTGACCAATCCACTACTACACCCTATCCTGGCGGATATTGAGTGCCTACCCCGGAATATGATGTTCGTGGTTCCCAAATTGGATATCCTGCTGCACGAGCAGACTGTGTTCGTAGAGAGGTTGAAAGAGGAGGCCGCGGCCATCAATCGCGGCTTGACTGATGAGCAGAGCTCGCCCGAGTCGCGATCGCACCCTTATCGCATTGAGAGCAGGTTCGACGAGGGTCAGATACATGGGTGGCTGGAGAGTATGACTTCGTATTCCTATATGCTTGACTGCAACTGACTGTGACGTGCTAGTTCCATCTATGTTCATCGACGCGAAGCTCAGAGACCAGATCTTCGACGACGCGGTGCAATTTCTGAATGACGTCTACGCTCTTCATGGACAGTGCTCGTGCTAGGGGCATGGCCTATTTGTATTCGCTGTACATATTATCTCACTACTCTCCCCTCAGCTACATCTGTACAATAGTGCGACAATTACACTCAATGCATTTACATACAACGGGCTGAATATGTTCAAAGCTGCTAAAACAGACCCAGGCAAGTGTTATCTGGCAGAGTATTAACTACTGGGTGATGTCGATCGAGTCTTTTTATTATCGATGATACTACGAGATCCTTTCAATACCCAAGACCCTATTAATTACGATAATGAGAAGATGAAGATTGAAAATGAAGATTAACCGATTATTGCATTGAGAGATAGTACATTGAGTATGCAGGAAAGGACAGACTCAAAGCGACTCCATCGAAGACACCATGCTTTGGAGAAATTGTTCGAAGAAATCAAGTAGTAACTCCACGAATGCAAACGAAAGACAAAAGGTATGCAAATTATCGTCACATCATGCTCGTATCCGAATCGTCCCAATCGTCGACCATTTACTCGATAGTAATCTTCCTGGCGCCAGTAGCAACGACCTTCTTGGGCACAACGATGGACAGAATGCCGTTCTTGAGGCTGGCCTTGACGTTGTCCTGGTCGACGGGAGTCGGGAACTGGAAGGTGCGGTGGAACTCGCCGACAGAGCGCTCGCTCACCCAGTAACGATGCTTGGCCTTGTCATCGGCCTTGCTGACTTGCTTGTCACCGGACTGCACAACCTCGGTGCTCTCCTTCTGTTTGTCAGAGGGCTCCTGGGTGGCCTGCTCGGGAGTGCCGGAGTGGTATTCGCGCTCGACGCGGCCCTTGATCACGAGGGTTTCGTTATCGGAGAACTCAATCTCAATGTCCTTCTGGGCGATGCCGGGAAGTTCGCCGTCCAGAAGGTAGGCATCTTTGGTCTCGCGGACATCAAAGCGGGGTGCAAAGGAGCGCACGGAGGAAGTCTGGCCTCTGGTCGAGCGGTGGACATCGTAGTCGTCCAGAAGGCGGAAGAGAGGGGCGAAGTCGCCAGCAGGACTGTGGAAGCTGTGGAAGAGAGACATTTTGAATGTGTGTTATGAACTTGTCAACGGATTGATATCGTGAGAAGAGGTTGTAGTTGATGTGAGCGCGTTGTTATTGTGATTCTTGTATTTTGATCTGGTGAACTAAAGCTCGAGTGGACGAGGTGTTGAAGGTCCCTATATACCCCAGAGCCATGGTTCGAGAATCTCCCATGATGCTATTCTGACGACTTCGGAACTGTTGATCGGATATTGCCTGATGTATCCCGAACCATCGAGCATTGATGACTGGAGAGAGCAGGAGAGCACTCGATGATTCGCGGAGGTTCGACGCATATCACGTGACAAAAAAGGCTCCCCACATGAGCTTCGCAAGGAGCTTCAGGGAGCTTTGGGAAGCTTCGAAACATGTACTTTGGCCAGATGCTGTCCATGGAACGTCCTAGATTCATCCAAGTTCATCTGATGAGCTGTCATACAGATTGCTCATTGCATGATTCTCCCGACACATCACGTTGTCCATCGTAGGTTCTGGCTACAACCGAAATTCGCCACCAGACCAGCATTCAAACATGCATCACACCATGACAGGGAACCGATAGAGATTATTGGCCCTATGCCACACCACAAATGCATTTCCAGCGCGTCCTATTGTGAGTTTTATGCGGCAAAAAGATTCACGGTGAAATCAATTTGTGGACAGGGCCGATTTCGGTGGAATTCTTCGATCCTTTTTTCGCAGCACTACTCGTCTCGTAGAGCATGCTCGTCGCGACCGTAAAATAACCAGGTAGTAGTTCTTGCATGACGGCGTCGAAGACGAGCCACTGTCCATAACGAGGCGTTCGAAAGTCCAGGGGACCGTATTGTTGTTTGGCAGATTGAGTGGCGTTGTTCCTCTTTACTCAGATTCTGATTCTTCGGGCTGCATGACTTTCTCATCAAGCTCCTATCCGAATATTAGCGAAACAATCGCTCTGAAGGAAGTTTTGATATCCATACCCTTCCTAGTCTTTCCTTCAAGTTTTGTAGCTGGCTTTCCTTGATGACTAGATGGCGGTCATCGTCTAGATCCTCCACAATGTAATCGTGACTTTCTTCGTCATATTTCAGTATGATGGCTTTGACGGATGGATCGCACTCGATGAGCACTCCTGTAGGTGCGGTATCGGTCAGCAACAGTCAAGCATCACAGGGTTTCAATGATCGGCGCACCTTTAATTGCACGAGGCATGATGAGTTTTTGTCTCGGTTATTGAGATGACGGACTGAGTTACGCAAATATAGGTTCCTAGGCTGTATCAAGTTGGATTAAGCAATGTGAGATCTTGCAAAGTTGAGTGTCTGTCGCAGGGTCCACAGTCGACACAGAGATGTGCCAAGACTCAGAGATACACTAAGGCACCAAGGCATCAAGGCATCAAGGCACCAATTTCCGAAGACCACTCCAGCTTCCGGCGAATTACTGGATTGGGTCTAGCTCTCCTATTTGGGTATAGTGTTTCTCCGCCGCCTGGCATCGTAAGCATCCTTTGCTCCCTGCTGGACTTCGCTGTGACCCAGCACTGCTTTCTCGCAAAATATGTCGAGGCTCTTGCGTGGGAAGCTCTCAGGCTTCTGGAAAAGGATTGCGTTTACATGCAGAGCTTCGAAACCAGTGACTATGTCGGTCAGGTCCTACGATATAGAAATCGTTACTGGAGTTGTATTGAGGAGCTGTGCCGATACCTTGGACATGACCTCGTTGGCAAGACTATAAGACCTGGCGCAACCTTGAGTTGAGGTCGAATTTGGCAGGTTACAGAGAGCGTACCCCAAGCGTTGCCTTGCGTCTTTTCTCAGCAGCATATTTCCAGCTCCTTAAGAAGCCTGCCGTGATAGCGCTTTTTATGCTTTGAGTGAAGCTCGGCCATCTCACAGTCTTCCGAATTGTGTGTTCCACCTCCTGTCTAAGGCCAATGTCCTGAGCTACTTGTTCTTCAAAAGAGCTAAGCAGTCTCTTGTCTGTTTTCGTGCTGTCCCCGTCAATCCGTTGTAATATATCACTGTACTCTTCCCGGGAAATATTCAGTTTTTTTCGGTACTGTGAGTAGAGCTTTCGACGAAAGGCGCTCGGCAAACTCCGAACAATATACCCGCGTACCAAGGGATCCATGCTTTGTTGGATTTTAGCACTCTCAGCAGTATCTATTCTGTCCAGCTGACAGCCAATGCTCGATATGTTGGGTATGTCTTTTAGCAAAGGGCGGTAGAGCCTTTGAAAGTCTTGCAGCTGGTGTTTGATCATGTTCTGAATCTTCTGTGGATCATCGCCCCCTACTGACATCCGCGGATCACCCATATATGAAATCCCCGCTATTGTGGCGTAAAGGTCTTGCTCAGTGAAAGTTTCTGGAAGTAGCAATAGCGCGACATTGATCGCTGAAGTGAGGTTTGCTTGATTTGCCTTTTGCACGCGTGGATCATCTCGTAGAATTCTGGTGGGCTTTTGCAGTCGCCCAGCGAGGTAGAGAGTATCCCACGTCAATAAATCACGACATAGCGTATCCAAGTTGACGACCCCATACTTGATGAGGGTGCCGTTTATCGTAATGAATGGGTGAAAATATACGCCGGCTCCAAATGCATCCTGACAGTGTGCCACTGCATACGACCCTAGTCCTCCGATCCCGCCATAGTGATCCCGCTGCTGTTGTAAATTGAGAGAGTGCCATTGCTGTGAGCATGAGACTCCAAATATAAAGTCTATCATTTTCTGATTGCTTCCTTGCATTTGTATAATGGCCTCAGAAGGGTCCGCATGTACCTTTGGCCCTGGAAACCTATCGACACCCTGCGGGAATACGCCAGAGCCATAGGCGAAAATATACGACATTGGGGCCCGAAAGGTGGCGACAATGTGCCTCAGTTCGTTCTCGAACGATTCATCCTGAGATGGGGACTTGGGAACAAATTCATTCAGAAACGGTCCGCTCTAACGGCTTCCACATGAGGACCCCGAAGCCTTTTCACGCGTAATCTGGTGTATACCCGTCAGGAAAGGTGTTTTCCCATGCTTGCATCGGCGCGAAAAAGTCGCAAAGGACATCGGGGTTGTAATGAAAGACTTCTCCCGCATCGTTTGAGTTGCATGCTTCAGGATTTGTGTAACAAGGAATCATGTTTAGCAATGTCTGAAATGTAGTATACAGAAAAAGACCAATAGTTCAACTGAGGGACAAGAAAAGGGTTGTCACACTTGACCACTAAGCTAAACATCTAACCAGGGAAGGATCTTGTGACGATTGTCGATTTCAAAAATCAGGGTTCTTATAATGTTTGGCAAAGCAGTGTATATGGCGGGTTACCTTGTGTCAACACTTCATGAAGACTGGAAAGATTGAGCTAAGATCCTTTACATCGCCGGCGCACAAAAACATGGGATGATGCGAACTTCAACTGATGCAACAAGGATTCTGACATGACATTTGTTCCTATTCGAAGGTAAGGTTAGCGGCAACACCGGGAGCTCTAGAAATTCCCACAGGTACCTTACCTAGGTATCTGTGTCAAGTGCTATCCAATGAATGGACAACTAATGAGTTGTACTCTACTGTCTCATTGGCTTATACTCTAAGGAATGGGTCAATCTTTGAGACAAATGTATGCGACTTGCAGTGCGGAAAGGCCACGCACAACTGTTTCATTTCCGTCGTCACCCAGAGTTACTCTGACGAGCATAAGGTACTCCGTACTGTGGAGGGCATCAAAATCCGCTGGTGGACATATGTTTTGCAAATAAATTTTTGGAAAAGTCTATTCCCGATCAAGTCTGCCCTCCAGATCATCACGGACATCTTTCTCGACCTCATGAGGTGCTGTCCAGCCTGTACATGCTTGGATGATTGCCGCTATGAGAGCTAGGACGCAGCCGCCCAGGATCAAAAGCTTGACTGCGTGCTCATAGCTTTGAATGGCCACCTTTTTCTCCAGTCCGCTCAGATTCCTCACCAACGCGGGGCTTCCCAAAAGTTTACGAACAAGGTCATCTTTCGCGGAAAGGCCGTGCTCATCAAATCCCTTCTCAAGCGCTCTCTTCAGCTCCCGCTGAAAGAAGCCGCCGCCAATGGCCGATCCGAAACTTCCAGCAGAACCACGGAACATGCCTAATAGGGAGGTCACAATGTAGTGTACGCTTGGATTGGTAAGGTGTAGCATATGAGACAATGCATAGTTCATCGAAGCGCCGATGAAAAGGCCATTAAAAAAGGTCGAGACGACGTAGGCGATGGTAGGTGAAGAAGGCGTCGACAGTATGGCCAATATAAAGTTTGTCAACGCAAAGAGCAAGAAAACTATCAGCGTTGAGCTACAAGGGAGGTCAGTCGTGGGTCCTTTCGAATAACTGGCAAAGACACCCACATGTAGTAACTACTCGTCTTGCGAATGTGGATCCATCCAACCAACAGGCCTCCAAGGCCGAACCCTGCGTTCGTTGGAACTAGGATCAACCCTGCGGAGGCGGGAGACCATTGTCGAACCGCCATCGCATACACTGGCGTGAAAAAGAGAACAGACCAGCGGGCCATCATCGAGATGAGTGCTGCTAGGCAGGTAGCCAGTACGCTTCTCGCTTTGAGCACATCAATGGGGATGATCGGCTCTGATGTAAACTTCGACTCAATAAGAAGGAAAACCGCGAAAAAGACGAAGCTCAAGATCAGAGGCGTGATTGTGACATCCGAGTTCGGCGAAGCCAGGCTGAAGAGCAGCAGAAATACCGAGGTCGTCTGGGAAAAAGTGGTTGGACCTCAGTTCTTGTCATCATAGCCTTGGGACAATCTTACCAGAGTCAATGCACCCGCATAATCGACTTTGGCTAGTTTATGCCAAGGAGAACGGGCCTCCAAACTCATTGAAGTACTCTCGTTGACGGGGACAGCGAAAAACTCGACCAACCCGAGTATCAAAGAAGCGGGTGCTTGAACCCAGAAGATCAGACGCTAGAGTCATTGAGTCAGCTCCGTATCCTTTTCAATTATCTGGATGAAAGATGACACACCCATCCGAAGACTGGCGTCAGCAATCCGGCAAGCACCGCACCACAAGAGATTCCCGTCGTCATTCCGACGTTCAGCAAGCCAATGAAGAGACCTCTTCTCTTCTTGCTTGTAAGGTCAAGTATGAGAATGAAGGAGGTGACCATAACGCCCGCACTGCCACAGCCAGATAGTGCACGTCCAAAAAGAAAGACCGGCAGGCTTCGAGAGACCGCAGTAACAAAGAGACCAAGGGATAATATCGTCACAGAGAAAAGATTATAATTACGGGCCGTGAAGATCTGGCAGAGACGTCCAGCTAAAGGAGAGACACTGGACATTGCGATCTTTATGCGAGACACTAATTAGTCCTCTGGAATGCGATGAACAGGTCTTGAAGGACCTTGAATGGACGTACCAGGTACGCTGAGTTGAACCATGTTGTTTCCGAGAAGGCGTCGAGATCTTCTGCGATATCCGATTGAGCCGTGGTCAACATTGATATGTTTGTGGCTGCAATTGCATTTGTTAGCCATTATAGTGAACGACCTCAAAATGGCAGATTTCAATTTACATTGAATAAACAGCAACAGGCCCACAGTGATAGTGATGACCGTTCCTCTGAGAAACGAAGGCCCTATCTGCGTTTCATCGTGATCCGTGGGCGGATGCTCTATCAACGGTGTGGCCTCAGAAGGCGATGCCTCTCTTTGTGGTTCAGCCACCATGATGCTTTCTGAAGGCGGGATGTTTTGGAAGCAAAGATAGGACAGCTTTCGTCCCCATGGATATTGACAATGGGGATATTGCTGTCAAAGTTGATAAAGACGTGATTCTGCCAGAAGTGGAAGCTGGCGGATAAGGCATTTATAATCAAGCCGAAGTGATAACTAATTCTCAAACAGACCCAATCATAAAGGAGCTTTGTTCATTTTCCAGGTTTCTGACATGATAAACGCATGCAAACATGGCAAAAAAAGGATCATCCAGGGGACCATAAGAACTCCATTTCAGTGTTATCTCTTGAAGCAAGTTCATTTGACGGGAGCTGTTGGTTCAGGTTCCTACAGCATCACCGTCCTGAGACACGGAGACGACTATTCAATTTGTTCATGAGCAATTCATGAGAAGTTCATGAAAATAGACAAGAAAACACTTGTAGACCATCGAGACATTTGAGATCTTGATTGGAACAAGACCTAGAGCTAGGTGCTCAGGGTGCTGTTGGGGGCTCCTGTCATCATTATTATTACTCCCATCCTTATGCAGACCGTTGAAAATCACATGATCAATCCAAGAGATGAATGGACAGCCACCGCCTGCCGTAATTGAGCAAGCTCCCCACATGACGGAAATGTGGAGCGCATGTGTTTGTTTGGATCGCCCGCAAGTTACTGAAGTTTAAGAGCTTCCCCTTCTTCGAGGATCGATGACCTATGGTGAGGCACAAGGACATGAAGATGACATTTTCTAGAAGCTGTCCCACCCCGAAAAGCGATTAGATTTCTTCTTTCGCTTATATCGTGCCGGCATGAAATTGAGGATATCGTGACCAACCACCTTCGATTGAGCCGTTTCCAGAGCTGCCATTTAGCAGACTTCCCGGATTGGAAACACGAAATTTCAATGTCTACGATCCGGTCCATGTTGGCAATTGGGGTCGATGTCCACGGCGTCGCGTCCTATTCAGATTTCCTTGCCATACAAGCTGGATGAACCGGCACATACTGGAAATGCGGATGGAAAGTCCGGTGCGAAGCCGCTATGTTTCTGTGGCTACTCCAAAATTGCTCAGAGATAATCATCCCATAACTGTGGGGCTTTTGAGTCGCAGGTGGCTTGGACGTAGGGACACAGATCTACAAACTGACAACTAAACGCTTAGTTTACGGCGATCGAAACCAGACCCTTGCTGACAAGAGCAATATTCTCCTTCCGCATGTGCTTTGTTACCTCTCAGGTCATACCCGCATGATACCGTATCTGCGTCGAGAACGTCGGGGCAAACTTGCTGATATTCGATACCTTATGGACTACGTCGAAGTCTCGAAAGCGAAAATGCTTTCTGTGACCTGGAAGAAGCACTGGAAGATCGAACACGCAGATCCAACTTCTTTCGAGATTATCGCATAATGGCAGGACACTCGCCAAAGCAAAATACGATTGGCGACTGAAGCGGTTGTCTGAGGAGAATACTAACATATTGCCACCTTAGAATGTATACGTAGCCAGGTCATCGGAGGAGCTTTTGTCGTCTTTGAATATCATCATTCTCACTCTTGATTTACAGACTTGTTCTATGATCTCATGTACAGAACCAAGATAAATACACCGTCGTCTGATTTTATGCAGGAATCTCGTATAACTTGTCCGTTGAGTTAAATTGTTCTTTTCCAATTCTTACAATCTCGAGATTGTTAAGGACCTATCAGCTGATGTAGACCCAGCCCGCCATATGACACCAATATGTACAGTGGCAGATGACAATCTCATCTGAGCAGGGAAGCACATCCCTCGATACAAACATAAATCCAGGACTTTCCGTTTCCTGACTTGAAGGAAAAGAGATACTCATCTATTCGTAGAATGAAGCCTATCCACATCACCGCGATGTTCCTCTACCTTTCTGCCGTCCAGGCAGAACACCGCATTTCTGCACGTAAGATTACCATCCTCTGGACCATCAACCGGTATTGACTGAAGTATACAGGAGAAATAAAAATGCCTCCCGCAGACGCGCAGAAAACCCCTGCCTTGGACCTAGGACAGACAGTGCTAGGGATCGACGACAACCGTACGTTGAAGCCGCCGAACAATGATTGATGCAACTGATGAATGCTAGATTGCTACCGCTGCTCGCCTCCGTGCTCGCACGCTGTTTGCTGTCATGGGGAGTTTCCGCAGTGCTGTTCGGATGGGCATTATTGTTACTGTTGCGAGGAGTGAGGGTGTAGTGTCCATGATGTATGGTTGTCTATCTGCGTCTGGTCTAATTACACATTGATATGATATCTTCCGGGATAAAAGGGCGTAGGATATCCAGCAATGTCGACAGCGGGATCCAGTCCAGCCGGCCGTGAATCGTTTCAATGGTGTGGCCGCTGTACAGGACACGGGCGAAGTATTCCGAACTCGAGGTTTTCCTACTTTCGTCAGAAACCAAACTAGATAATGGAAAAGAAGAGACGAAGCTTACCAGACCTCAAAAGCGATATTCGAGCCCATCCCCGGCCACCGCAGCGCTTTGATTCCCAACGCCCCCAGAATAGGGGCGATATCCCCATCATGCACAAAGTTATGGCTATACGACAGCCCCGAGGTGCCCTCCGCGACTGCCTCAAGCTTCCGCACTATCTCCCCGATAAACAAGCCTTCAACGAGCTGGATGTACCGCGTCGCGTTCGCGTTTCGCCGCCACCAGTAGTTATACTCCCAGTCACCGGCGCGGAAGACCTCGTCCGCCTGGGCCGCGGTCACGCACTGCGTCCGGTCCTGCACGCGGCACGGCAGCTCGTAACCGTTACACAGGCGGGCCTGGAAATTGTCGGCGAAGTGGTCGAAGGTCGAGGTCCAGGCGGACTCGTCCTGCGCGCCGAACATGGTTGCGAGACTGTCACGGAGGGACTGCGTGACTGTGAGGTGCTCGGTCCATTCTGCGGTGGATTGGATCGTGGATAGTAGGGTGTCGCGCGCGGAGCAGGGGAAGCCCCGGTCGACTGTGTCGATGGCGGAGGCTTGCTGGTGCAGGGGGATGGGCTCGTGGTAGTCTGGCCAGATGCCGCGTAGGACGGCGCCGGCGGAGCCCTGCGTCAGGGCTGAGGAGCTTGAGCGGAACCAGACCTTCTTCTGGTCTGGGGTGGAGGGGATCAGGCGTAGCTGGTCGCCGTAGACGGCTCGGAGATCACGGCCGTGCTGGTAGCCGTCGAGGAAGCCGCCCAGGGTGAGTTGGGGGTATTGGCAGGACCCATTCACGTAGGTGGTAAGAAATGGGTTGGTCGGGTCTGAGTAGGCTTGACCATAAACAGCAACTGGTGACGGGTGCTGCGAAGCTGGTGCGGCGTAAACGTGCGGATTGATGTTGTCGCAGTTGTATTCTTGATCCTAGGCGGTGTTAGCGACAGATCGGCGAAATTGAAAAAAAGTGACTTGCCTCTCCTCCAGGAAGAATGTTGTAAGGAGTTCGCCGTTGATGGCGCTGTAAATATTCAAGGTATACCAGCTGAGCCTTGATGGTATGATTTGCAACAGGGGGCGGCGGGGAGTAGGTCTCTCCGCGAGGATGAGGCATGGAGCAGTAATTGTAGGCATCATTGGTGGATGGCGAGCTAGCACTGTCAGCAGGAGCAGTGTAGATGCCGCCATAGGTGCCGTAGGAGGTGTTGGAGATGAATGTGGTGTGGTTCAGAGGCGGATAGAAGGTGTCACGGGAGGCAAGTGTTGCCGTCCCTGAGAACAAAAGTGTCAAGCCTAATGACAGCATATTGACTAGAGCTTCATAGAATGTGACAGTGTGACCATGGTCGTCACTCCATATCATCCGCATTATTTATACTTGAGCTGTCATGTTTAAAAAGATCGGAGGTCCTCTGGTAATTGCTGAGTGCTAAGTTGAAGTGGGAAACACCACACTCTGTGGATGATCTGCGTCCACTAAATATGCTGAATCTTCCACGTGCTGCAGCCAACGCCATCAATTAAGACATGCTCTCAGAGGAATGCAATCTGTTGGACGTTACTCTGGTCAAGAAATCAACTATCATTATATTCAATGTAATGTATTTGAAACGGGCATTACAAAAAATCTGCTAATTTGGGATACTAAAAGCTTGGAAACTGGACATCAGAAGGCTGTTGATATATAGTTGGGCTTTCCACCATACAAGACACCAGGAAAACACCACACAGTGAGGAGAATGAAACATTTGCTTGTATAACTAAAGGGGACCGCTCTGGTGATTTAAGGTACTTAGTTAAGCACCCTAGTACTAGAAAGCTATCCAATTATCAGGGCTGTGGCTGATGTTTAACGCGCATCTACTTAATAGGATCCTAATTCACAATGCCTATTGGTATCAGCCTGTTATTTGTCTGCATAAGACTCAACTGGCAGATATAAGGGTGTTTACTGAATTAGAAAACTAATATGACCAAGTTCCTGCTGTTCCATCTAACCACCCCAATGTTCTTGCGAAATTTCAACAATACGGATTCACTATAGGAGCTGTAGCTATATACTAACCTAATAGATATCTTGAAGTCGGGCACTTGCGCGGAAAAGGCTGGTTAGGATAATAGTGGCTGGGGAGGTTTCTAAGCATAATCTATGTCTCATGTGCATGTATTATTTGACACTTATAGAACTGCTTATCATGATTATCTTTTATCTCTTATATACCTATGAGAGGGTACTGCATCTTCTTACACGCCATATAGCTTAGCGTGTAAAAACTTAATACTCTAGAGTCATGGTTTCCTGATGGAGATCAAGGACCAGCGGGAGACATACTGTTTTGAGAAGCCCATGAGGGTGAAGCAAGGATTGGAATGTATATTCTAGCCTTCCTCATGATGTGTATAGTCTGAACAAAGCTTGTTTAGTGTGAGAGGTACGGAGTATATCTACGATAATTCATTGACAAGGTCTATTGACATATAATATGCTGGGGTACCTAAATCTAGTCCTAATCTCTATTTTAGAATTTGAGATTATCTAATGAAAGATTCATCATCTGGCAATTGACTTGATTCCACAGGTAATATCCCAACCCTGCATCTCTGTCTTATCTAACTGTTATCACCCTTTTAGCCGCTATCCATGGATCGCGTGTCAAATCCCCAAAAAGGTTAGGGCCATCCATCCCCGGCTTTCTCGACCAACCACAATAGAGAACACGGAAACCTTCCGCCATGAAAGCTATTCCGACCATTCCGAAGTTCCGACATCCCTCGCTTCCCCTCATATCCCGATCAGGCAAGAGATACGCCCAGGTGGTACAAAATGGCCTTCATTTCTTCGCTGCATCCTCAATGCTTTACCTTTCGCCCAATGTGTTTTTCCTCGCTGAATTTCTCCTGACATGGCTCCTCACCCCCTTGCTATCCTCTCCGAAGCGGAGACTAACCTTGCCCGCGATGTGGTCATCGCAGAGCACCCCAACACCGTCATTGACTTCCGGGAGATCTACCTTTTAGAACCCCCCAAGAACCAGCTGCGCGAGTTCTTGGCTCTTGAGCACGCTGGTCGTCTGAGCCCGACCACACCTCGACCCCCTCGTCTCGCTACTTGCCAATACGACGTCATTGGCGCTGACCGCATCCCTGCCTACCATGAATCCGTTGTCGATGTGGTCGCGGGAAAGCGTGTCAAGCACCACATTGTCGGAAAGCAACACCATGCTGCACTTACTCTGTGCGTTGATATTCCTATATCGGAAAGACGATCACCTGCTAATGGCGGTGTTACAGGAGCGAATTCGATACCCTCGTTGAGCGATGTTTTGCCTCTCCCTTATTCCAGAAAGCCCTAGAAGATTTTGACCTGCCGCCGGGATTTGAGGTCACAATCGAGCCATGGCCCTATGGAGGATTGGACCACACCGATGAACATCGGCGGTACTTCCAGGGTCTCTGTTTTGCTACCGACAAGAGCAAGAATAACCCGGATGCGAACTTCTACTCCTACCCTCTGCCACTAATCCCTGTGATGGATGCTCATACCCAAGAAATCATTCGAGTCGATCGTCCGGCCACCGGCGGCAAGGGAGATGGCTTGACCGAGCAGACCTTCAAGCGTGATATTATCGGACACTGCACGGCCTCCGACTATGTGCCGGAGCTTCTGCCAGAAGGCACTCGGAAGGATCTGAAGCCTCTGAACGTCGTACAGCCCGAGGGCCCTTCTTTCCGCATCACAAATGAGTCCTTGGTCGAGTGGCAGAAGTGGCGTTTCCGTGTTGGCTTTAATCCTCGTGAGGGTGCGACTATTCACGATGTCTGGTACGATGGCCGTAGCGTGATGCACCGACTGGCTATCAGCGAAATGGTAGGTTACTTTCAGAGGATTATTCAGACAGTTTGGCGGCAGTTCGACTGATCAAGATTTAGACTGTTCCTTATGCCGACCCTCGTCCTCCCTTCCACCGCAAACAGGCTTTCGACTTTGGCGATGGTGGTGGTGGTAACATGGCCAACAACCTTTCTATTGGCTGTGACTGCCTGGGCGTCATCAAATACTTTGATGCTGTCATTACAGGGCCCGACGGTCGTGCGAAAAAATTGCCCAATGCTATCTGCCTGCACGAACAGGACAACGGCATCGGCTGGAAGCACTCCAATTGGAGGACAGGCCGTGCTGTGGTCACCCGCAACCGCGAACTGGTCGTGCAGTTCATCATTACGCTGGCAAACTACGAGTACATCTTCGCCTACAAGTTTGATCAGTCTGGTGGCATTACAGTCGAGTCCCGCGCGACGGGTATTCTGAACGTCGTCAACATCGACGCGGGCAAGGTCAGCGACTATGGTAATGTAGTCAGCGGAGGTGTCTTGGCCCAGAACCATCAGCACATCTTCTGTGTCCGAATGGATCCCGCAGTCGACGGACCAAACAATTCCGTCGTGGTTGAGGAATCTCACCCAGTTCCCATGAACGAAGTCACCAACCCCCAGGGCAATTTTTACAAGGTCACTCAACAGACGCTAGAGCGGGCTTGCTACCTCGATGCCGCTCCTGAATTGAACCGTACCATCAAGATGATCAATCCCCATAAGAAGAACCCCATCAGCGGTCACCCTGTCGGTTACAAGTTCATTCCGCTGGCGACCCAGCGGTTACTGGCGGATCCCAACTCCGTCCAAGCCAAGCGCGCGCAGTTTGCGCAGCACCACGTGTGGGTGACAAAGCACCGAGATGGCGAGCTGTATGCGGGAGGTCGATACACGCTTCAGAGCCAACAGGAGGTGGAAGGAGTGGCTGACGCCGTCAAACGGGGCGAATCCGTGGTCGACACCGATGTGGTGGTCTGGAGTACTTTTGGTATCACGCACAATCCTCGTGTGGAGGATTGGCCAGTCATGTGAGTAACTCTTCATCCCTTTCAATTTTGCTATTTGTCTCGGTGCTAACAAGAAATAGGCCTGTTGAGATATTCCAATTGATGATTAAGCCGGCGGATTTCTTCACGGCAAATCCCTCTCTGGATGTGCCCTCGAGCAGGAATGTGTCATCGAGAGTCGTACAAAAGGAATGCTGTCGTGATGCTCAGTTGTAATTGGAGACTGTCGGATGAAGATTATGATTCATGATATTTGTAAGAGTGTATATTTGACCAGCAAGTATGGATATGTCCGTGGTGGATCTCTGTATATAATCGTTTCTTAATTGAAGGATCAGTCAGTTCAATTGATAAGACGAAGTTAGTTCGATAATCTCATAACTTATCAGAAGAATTGGTCCCTTGGATAACCAACGTTATCCATTCATAGGATGATGCCTCAGGCTCTTATCGATTCTTCCGCTTCAATTCCGCTGTCCGCTCGAGACGCGCGGAATTGCGGTTCTTCCACTTGCCCACCGATTCCTCCTCTACCTGATATTAGTACGACCGTCCTGCAAGTATCAGCCCATCTTGAACCATCGGAATCAATCTCTAACATCCCGATGCGGTATAAACCCTAGAGTCAGATCAGTTCGCCGCCTCCAGATCATGGACTCGGAATCCCCCAAGCGCGGTGCCGACGTTCCGGATCCGCCTCGGAGCAAGAAACGAGCCAAGTACACGCAGGTAGCATGGTGCGTCCCGCCGTGTTGAGCTCGTCGTGACATTTGTCTGACAGTAATGGCACAGCAATGAGTGCAAGCGGCGGAAACTGAAATGTAGCGGGGAGCCGGTCTGTTCGCGTTGTGCCCGTGACAACGTTGAATGCGTCTATGTTCCCAACACACATGCACTTAGTAATAGGACGATTTTGTCCCCAGAGGTGCAGGTTCACGATGAGAGGTTGGCTGCATCAGACTTATACTGAGTGAGATAAGTTGACGATTATCAGGTTCTCGAGCCGACTGATTACCGTTGACTATCAGATCGAGGCCCTGCAGCGCGAGATGCGAGCCATGTCTGCTCGCCTGAGACAGCTTGAATCAGCCTCCCCCTCAACGACAAACAATACCCCGACAGCTATCTCAACGGTGTCGTCTTCGTCAACGACCGCGGGATTCCACCGCATCATGAATCGCCCCCAGTCACCGTCTTACGTCGGTCCCACGAGTGCGGAGTTTGGCCTGACCGCGCGCCAACGGCACCCTGAGGACTTTGACAGCAGCGACGACCTCGTCTCGACGGCGGTGCAGAGCCCCGCCCCTCCGCTCGGAGACGATATTTCTCCTGACGATCCGCTGGGGTGTCTAGGTCCCGCCGAGGCGCTCCGTCTCGTCGACGTTTACGAGAATACGGTCGGGTTGATGTACCCTTGCGTCGATTTGGAAAGCGTGCGCGCGTATATTGCGGAGTACTTCCGGGATAAGGACCGGGTGGGGCCAAGCTCACCGGCTACGCTGGACCAGGAGTGGTTCTTCGCGAGGGACATCGAGGTGCTGAAGATTCTGCTGGCGACGGCATTGTTGGCCGAGTCACATGGGCGTAGTGAGAGGGCGGCATTGCTGGCGGATAGCGTGGAGGATCGGTTCGCGACGCGGCTCAAGGTCTATGAGGTGGATATGAAGGAGTTGCTCATTTTGACTTTGCTGGTATTTCCGTCATTTCTGCCTGGTGTATTCTTGAGCGGCTGCTGACGAGACAGTCCATCTTCCATTCCTACCGCGACGACGAAGTCATCTCCTGGCGGCTCATCGGCCTGGCGGTGCGAGGATCAATGCAGCTGGGCCTACACTGCCAAGAGACCTGGCAAAAGACCGGCGGCGTCTTCCCCGGCGAGCTGCAATGCGAATATGCCAGCCGGCTCTTCTGGTGCATCTACGTGCTCGATCGCAAGTGGTCCTTCGGCACGGGCCTGCCATTTGCTATCCAGGACTCAGACATGGACACCAACCTACCCGAACCGGGCACAAGCACCCCCTACCTCACTTGTATGATCAACTACGCGCGTCTGAGCACGAAGATCTGGGGCCTAGTCGTCGGCTGGCGCAATCGGCCCCGCGCCGCGACGGCTGACTACTGCTCCTACCTCGACTTCCAGGTCCAGCAATGGGTCCAGTCCATCCCCCCAGAGCTACGCTTCGACCCAACCCAGTCGCAACCCCAGTCTCAGCGCGCCGGCCGCGCCGCCATGGTCACCCCGCAACCGCAAGCCCAATCCCACACGCAAACCGACAGCATGATGATGCTCCAAGTTCTCCTCGCCCTCCAGGCAAACCAACTCCGCATCCTCGTCTACCGCCAGAACCTCCTCAGCAGCGAGAGCATCGAATCCAACGTCTCCGGCGCCTCGACCGCCGTCGAAACAGCCAAAAGCACAGTCCACATGCTCGATTTCTTCTCCCGCGTGTCGCCGCTCTACTTCCAGCGCCCGGAACCCTTCAATTACTTCCTCATCTCGGCATTGGCGGCGCTGTTCCTGGCGGTCTTGCACGCCCCCGCGCGGTTCAGCCAAGTCTGTCGGCCCGAGTTCTACGCCGCCGTCGACATGGTGCGGCGGTCGTCGACGCGCGCGCGCACCTCCCGCCGCTTGCAGAAGATCATAAAGAGCTTGAAGATGATCTGGATGAATCTCGGGGCGCAGAGGCCGAAGGAGTCAGTGCAGAAGAACGGGGCGAATCGCCGCACTCCGCTTGGACTGGATGCCACGGGGACCCCGCTGTCGATGGGAAGTCATGCCGAGTCGCCGTATACTCAGAGGCCCGTGGTGGGTCTCCCCACGCCGCAGCACCCGGCGTCTGCGTACTTGCGCTCCATGACATCTCCGACGACGGTGCTGGCGGACGAGACCAGTTGCGAGGACCTGACGAGCTTCTTCGAGATGGCGGGTGGCTTTTATTTTGATTCGAGAATGGGGAATGGGGGAGCGAGTGATGAGCCACTGGTACCTGATGCCGCGATGGAGGGGTTTGATGCCTTTCAAGCGGAGGATGAGGCGTTGACGAGGGTAATGGCTGGATTATTATAGGTTTGCTGCGAAGCATGAGCAGGCACAGGCCCAGGCTGAGGCTGAGGCACGATGCAATCAGGTATATGCCATCATATACTTTTGTTCTTCATTTCGGCTACCTTCAAGCCTATACGACAACAATCTATGTATGCTATTACTCTGATACAATCATACCGGACTCAAGCTTCGACTGGCGGTTCCAGAAGCGACATCCGCACCATGACCTCGACCGAACTCCACAAAAGACCCGACGGCACATCTCGGTCCCACTCGAAATGGGGATTGACAAACTGCATATCGAACAGGAACATGAATTTGGCGAGCGTGAGCCGAAGCTTCTGCAGCGCGATCTGCCGGCCCGGGCACGAGCGGGGGCCCGTGGAGAACGGCCGGAAGGCGCGCATTTCGTCTGGGTTTTTCGGGTCCAACCAGCGTTCGGGCTTGTAGGTGTCCGGATCATGCCAGTATCTCGGGTGGCGCTGAAGTGTGTACAGATCCGCCGAGACTAAGCACTACTCGTCGAATCCTGTCAGTGGGGGTCCGAGGAAGACGGCGCGAGAACAAGAAGAAACGCGAAAGGAGGGGAATGCATGCGACGTACTCCAGGGGGAACGTAAACACCGTCTACCACAGCGCCTGTCGAAACCCGACTGGTGAATTGCCCGTTCAGTCCGGGCCAGAGCCGCAATCCCTCGTTGATACAGGCCGTGAGGTAGGGAAGTCCTAGGAGTTGGCTGTCGGTGATGGGCTTGGAGGCTGAGAAGGTTGACCGGATCTCCTGTTGTAGAGTGCGGTAGCGCAACGGATCCCGCATGAGAGCGCATAGGATCGCTCGGGTGGTGGACTCGGATGTTTCGAACGCGGCGTAACTAGGCACCGTTAGCTTTTCTTCCATGATTGGAGTGATTCCGACTCACATCAGGCCAGTCACGTTGCTAGACATCTGCTTGGTCAAGACAGGGTACTTGTCGTTCTTGTACGGTATTCCTTGGGAAACGAACGTGTTCTTGCCTTCGGCTCGCCTGTGTCCACCTGTCAGCCGTGGTATATCATCATGGGCCCGTGAGGCGTACTGCTTCAGTGCGACAACAGATAGGTGTTTCGGGTCTAGGTATTTTGGTATCCACAGAGGGCCAAAGATATCAACGAGCACCTTGAGTCCGCGCCGGCCCAGAAGGAATGAACCCAGCGCGAAGCCGACTCCGATCAGGTGTTGGTGAGTCTTTTGGCCGAGCCAGTTGTCTGCCCAAGAACACATCTGATTAGCCCTAACAGTGATACGGGTGAACGTCACATGATACCTTTCAGCCTTTGCGGGACGGAATATCCCAGTCCCAAGTCGCCTATGAGATCCCATTCCAACTTCTCGAGGAGACTGGTGAGATTATAACACTTGGGCACGCCCGCCTTGATGTCCAACCTGGCCACGAGCTCGCCGAATCGTCTCTCGTGGTGGCCCTCAATACCGCCCGCGAGCGCGAGACGGATGGCGGGTTGGAAGACTCTCCGCAACTCTCTCTGCTCTGCTGGGCTGCTATGGCTTACAAAGGTAACGCCCGGTGGACAGAGACCTTCCGCAGTCGACTGGAATGATCCATATGTGATGAAGGAAGCGCAGTTTGTGTTGTAGATGGTGTCGTGGGCACTGAGGGAGCAGAAGGAGAGCTCACTTGGTCCGAGGCGTACGACGTCGCCTTTATCCTCGGTCAGAGTCATCCGAATTAGCGAAGGAGATGAAGGGGAAGAAAGGGAGCGCATCAACGGCTTACCATGCTTCTGGTGCTGCTCCCGTATGCCTTGGTTGAGTTTGTTCGACCAAATGACACCAATTAACCAGGACTACCTCTGTCAATTGTGACCTTGACGACGCCATATAGGACATGCTCACTGGGCATATTCTCGCCAATCGAGGCCCGGGGACCTTGGCCAAAGCATCGGAATATATATAGTACACGACATAGGCAATGCAAAGAAATGACGCCTGCAGCGAGACGACTCATTAGTCCAAGAACGTTCATTTAATGTGGGAAAGATGGGAATCTTACCGCGATCACAGCCTCCATAATGACGGAGAACGCAAATCTTATCCAGTCAGAACTGGAATCCAGTTATTGCGGAAGTTGTAGTGGAAAGCACAAATTGCTTCCTCTCTCCGTCCACGACGAAGTAAAAACGTCCAGTGGGCGATGATGGCAATATGTGCAGACCTTTTTTGATTTTATCTCTAATATCTACTGGGAATAGGAAGGAGGAAGGGATGTGGCCAAGGGGGTGTGCACGCGGCTGACTCTACATCCACAGCCAAAACGGTTGATTCATTGGATGTCATCCACACCACATTGCAGGATTGTATCATGTAACGCCACTCTTAAACGAGAACGAATACGCAGTGGCATACCACGTTGAAGCAAGGGATGGGGAACCTTATGCTTTGGGGTTATTGTGACCAGCATCGTACATGGCATGGAACGCACGGGGTATTTGCTGGAGAAAGGGTTTCATCTTGCTGCTATCTGGGAAACTCGACAGGAGGGTAGCTCTGAGGTTTGTGAGTCGTTCTTCACCTGTTTGGTTGCTGGCATGTTCTGCGAATCTGGGATCCTCATTGAAATAAAGTTGATAAGAAGTCGGGCTGGGAAGAATTTGAGACTGCAAGGGGCAGCATATGATCGTCGCCGAGGTGGACATTGTACCTGCGTCATCAAAGTTCGAACCGATCATAGGGATGGGGGAAGGAGACGAGATTGCGCATCAAGGGATAAGTCAATGAGAGGATCGACATGCATTATTGTGTCTTCAAAAGCTCATTGGATAGGTCCAACTTTGAACAGACAATAGCTGGAAACACTTGGTGAAGCCTTCAGTAAATATTGCATTTAAGTGGCTGGCTAGGCCTAAAAGCAATAAACGAAATAGTCACTGATGAACCTGGAGGACCAACTCAAAATGCTTTCATGATTTGCAATGATCTCTTTCAGCATTCGTGTCGCTGTATTTGTTGCCTGACAATGAACTCAATCAAGAAATGTGGGAGATTTCCATGTCTCTGAGCCATCGTTCGCCATCCACATTCTGTCAATGAAGTGTATCATTGCGTCACAAACTCGAAGGATCGTGCACTGATAAAAGCATGGAGCTTGGCCATGGAGGCAATTCATCGAGAGCGAGGTTGGAAATCGGACAGCATCGAGCTCGACAACATGATCCTTTCAAGGCTCTTGCACCCCATCGCGCTAAACATTATCGATAAGCCTGTCAAGGAATCAAGCAGAAGGATGAATGACAAGCGAGAAGACAACGTAGAACGGGCCAGAGAGAAGTAATTTTCTCTTAAGCTGCTGGCTTCAAATCAACCACGCCTATAGGATCTGTCACTTCGTATGACGGGCTTCCTTCTACCGAGGAGCATCCAAGTCCCTCACCTTGCACTCAAAGAATGGAAAGATGCTTATACAACAACAGGTGAGATTCCTCCTTCATTGGCATCAGCGATTCCTTTGCTCGCGACCATGTTCCTTGAATGCACTTCTCCGAGGATGGCAAAGTGATTTAAGCCCGAAGATCGCAGTACATAGTCGTGGGCTCTCCGCAATACAGGACGAGGCCAAATCTCGATAGCGGAAATGGTGCTACTAGGGCACCTTCCAGGCTCCCGTTTCCGTGCAACTCACTATTGACGATGGCGAATGGTTCGCTGTATTGAATAAGACCGGCCTGTTGACTGGAAGGCGCATCGCTGTCCCGGACCGACTGCTGACAACCGTAGTGTACACAACTTAAAGCAGACACAACTAGAGGTTAACAGGTCCTAAAGTAAATATAACTCAAAGTAGACATGCTCTTAGGTTGACATGCTCAGAAGTTGCTAAGACACATAAGATAACACCTTACAGACCATGTAAGGCCTGTATTACACTAGATAGTAATGCAATGCTAGTAGTGATTTTGCACCAGACCCACTGGGTGACTCACATAAGGTCTATCTATTTCAGCACTAAGCTTGAAAAGGCTTTAGCCTATTACATTTGGCCTCTATTTAATGATTCATGGTCATCAAAGATGAGTCAAATGCTGCCATCAGCCACTTAAGTAGCATTATGATTGAGTCATGCTCTTGTTACACCAGCCAAAAAAAATTATGATCAGCAGCCTACCACCTCCCAGAGCTGCTTTATGTTTCGTCAAGTTAGGTCCGGAGAGGCACTCCCATAAGAGGAGACCAACGCTTTGTGGCAAAATATAAGAAGTCAAGGCTGCACTACTCGTGCTTTGTTCATACTTTGAAGGGATCATTCTTCTTACTCGAGTCTCGAATTGCTTCCTCACTCAAACCCTCATCAATACCATGGAAGACACTCCCAGCATGACCACTCCCAGCAGGGACTCAACCCTCACATTCCGCGAAGTCACCGAAGAAAACTGGCGTGCGGTGGCAAACCTGAGTCCTAAAGACGGCCAGATAGGAAACCTCGCCCCCAACGTTTGGTTCTCTCTGCGAAGCCCATTACTCCGAAGACGCGTGGGTACGAGCCATCTACGCCGACGAGACGCTTGTCGGTATGCTCATGATGGCAATATGGGATCCTGATGAGGCGTACTACATTTGGCGATTCATGATTGATGGCCGGTATCAGGGTCTCGGGTACGGTCGCCGCGGCGTAGAATTCGCGATTGCACATATACGACAGCACAACCCTCAAGCAAAGCAGTTGGGGGTGATGTCAACGCCACCGGAAGGGAAGATGAGTGGAAATCCGGCGAAGAATGTGAAGCCTGAAGATTCGCCATATAAGTTTTACCAGAAACTTGGGTTCAGGGAGACTGCGCCACCAGATGAAGATGGAGAGATTATGATGTCAATAGACTTGTAGATATCAATATTCGCCAATTGCCACTGCCCATGCGTCAAATTCAGTTCTGGTTTCAAAAGACACAGTATCCGAAGATGAATTGTGGAGTTGAGACGCGGCTAGTTTCCATACACTATGTTTAGAGCTCGTTGCTGCCTCTTCCTGTTACTACTCTCTTTCCTTTTTACGGTTGCCATCTCGAGTGACATGGAATAATACTGAAAAAGCTCGCTAGTAAAATGGAATGGAGGAAATGAAGCAGTCTTATTCAGAACGATATATCGAGTCGACTTCACTTCCAAGCGTAGATGCAAGTCCAATGGCCCCAGACTGGGTGTCTCTCTCTCCTAATAAAGCACAATCCCTTTTTCTCATAGAACCTGCAAGCTGGCAAATTCCCCTCGGCCGTTCGCAGCCAGAACCCTCCATCCTCTCGTGGTAGCTTTATTTTGGCTAGCTCGAGCAGTACACCACCGAGTCCTAGACTCTGCGCGTCAGGGTGGACAAAAAGCTGATAGCCGGCCAAAGTGTTAAGAGGAGTGGAAGGGATCTTGAAATTGGGAGGTAACCTTTTCCATGATTCAAAGAAAGTTTGTGCTGTTGAAGGAAGGTATTCTGGTGATAGTGGAGTGAGGTTGAATGTTGGCATTCTTTAAACTGATAACAAATGTAAATTGAAGCCCTAGATGAAGAAACTGTGTAAATAATATTTATTAGTAACACTCATAGGAATAAGCTATTAGAATATTGAAGTCAATGTATACGTACTGTCATAGTCCAATCTAGCCACTCAACTGATCGACCAGATGCCATTTGCTAGGCGACGCTGCGATGAGAAAAATTAGACACGGAGGGGAAGGAAAGGAGGTGACCGCGGCGGCCCTATGACATCTTCGAAGAGAAATCCTCCTAAGTTTCAAGGAAAAGTTCTCACGAAGGTCGCAAATATGTGTCAGGTCTCCTGGACCATTTCAAACAAACAGGACCTAATGAGATCATGTGTGTTTTCTAGGCGAATAGGATCAGGGGTCGACACGGATATATATAAGTAAGATTTTCAAACATTCGCATTTGTATTCATAATTTGCAAACCTGTATGAATATTTGTATGAATATTGGACCCTGCTGCGTGGAAAGACCAATATGAGGTGGTGGTTTGGAACGAAGGGGCGGCTGGTGATAAGAGAGAGAGGACACAAAGCTAAATTGAACCTGTCACTACATATAGATTAGAATATCCCAAGGGAACACTTGCCAAGACGGCAAATCTCATTCTCTAGCAGTCTCGCGTGCTGAAGGCTGGCTCAGGTGAAGACAGACGGAAGAAGCATCCATGAATAAAATGAAGGACTGATATCATTGGCTAGTCCAAGTCCTACAATTCCGATTGCCTGAGATAGTGCAACTGTGAACAGCCTAGGAGGAAGGATGGGAGTTAATGGGCTGCGCATTACCGAACCACAAGTGGTCGTTCATGTTCGCGAACTGATGATTTTGAGAAGTGGGTTCAGTGATCGCATATACTCCAAATGTGGTGGCCGACTCCGTTGGCGCTCCTTCATTTTGTGCCCATCCAAAGTAGATACCTGGTAATAGGAGCATATCTCCTGTTGAATTACCGACAGCCGGGCACTCACGAGGAATGTGCGATTGGTGGATATCTTGCTGAAACAAACCGAAACAGCAACTCCTGTGGCTGGAGGACTCGGCAACTACGACTTTGGCAGCTAGCACTCAGCAAGTCACCGCACCTCGGTGTCTCGGTAAAATATGAGGCAAACATATTTAACCGATATGATGCCTTGTGAGGAACTTTGATGAGAGAGCAGGATGTAGGATCCTGGTCGTCACCCCGCATTTTCCTCCGCAACCCCGGAATTCTGTGTTCTGCAGAGTGCAACGTGGAGATGTCGGCTGATTTGCAGGGATTAGCATGCTAGAACGACACGACCAAGTGATGCATACAGACTCAACAAATCGAGATCATTGTGGATGCTGAGGCGCAGGATGGAGCATATCAAGGACAATGACCGACGTGTCTCTGCCCAGCGATTTCTGAGACGAAGCGGGGCAAAGGTGAAACTCACCATGTGCCATTAGTATAAGCCTCTACTGCCCGCTCATCTTGACGAATGCTCCAGCCTTACTGAGCCTAATGTCAATAGATCCTCCCACCGGAGCAGAAAACGGACAAATGGTTTGCACAAATAGTTCATTTGTGCTCTGTGAACCCCTTAGCCATACCATCGGTTGAGTCGTACGCATATATATATATAGCAAGTGCTGGTCTTTCGTATCATGCTTCTTTTCCTACCATCGTGAGATCAATTCGAGACCGTACAGTGGCCATGCCTTCCTCAACTTTCGTGGCTATAGCGTCCTGTCTGGTCGCCTTGGTCCATGGCTACGCAAACCCGGGGTCATGTTCTGGGGCTTGTAACGTTCATGATCCTGGCCTGATTCGAAGACAGTCCGATGGAAAGTACTTTCGATTCTCGACTGGCAATAAGATCTCCTACGCGTCGTCCTCTTCCATTCAAGGCCCATGGACTGTGCTAGGGTCCGTGTTGCCGAGCGGATCGTCGATCAATCTAGATGGAAACGACGATCTTTGGGTTAGTAAACTCTCAGTTGACTTCACATCTTTTTATACTTACTCAATGCAAACCCCCCATCTGACCTCCCCTATATTCTCTATTCTCCTTCTGTGATCCCCCAATGTGACGAAAGTCTCCCCGACAGCTTATAAGGGATTGCAGCATCCCTCCGGGTTAAGTCTGACTTGAACTGTGTAGGCACCGGATGTCTCCCTCGTCAACGGGGTCTATCATGTATATTATTCAGTCTCGACATTTGGATCCCAATCCTCTGCCATCGGTCTTGCAACATCCTCGACGATGGACCTGAATTCGTGGACCGACCATGGCTCGACGGGTATTCAATCCAGCTCTTCAAAGCCATACAATGCGATTGATGGCAACCTCTTCAACGACGGGGGAACTTACTACATGAATTTTGGCTCCTTCTGGCATGACATCTACCAGGCACCGATGAACTCGGCCGCAACCGCCGTGGCATCCTCCTCGTATAATATCGCCTATAACCCCTCTGGAACCCATGCCGTCGAGGGAGCGTTCATGTATAAGTATGGCAGTTACTACTATCTCTTTTTCTCTGCCGGAATCTGCTGCGGCTATGACACGTCCAGGCCGGCATCGGGACAAGAGTATAAGATCAAAGTCTGCCGATCCACCTCAGCGACTGGCAATTTCGTAAGTCAAAGCAGGAGACCTCGATGATGCAAAGCTGATGGTGTCTTAGGTTGACGCTAGCGGTGTCGCTTGCACGAATGGTGGCGGCACGGTTGTCCTCGAAAGTCACGGAACTGTATACGGACCTGGTGGACAGTAAGTCTCTCCTCATCCACACTTTATTCCGTCAGGAAAAGGCATCAAAGTGCTAATTCTTCACAGGGGTGTCTTCACTGACCCGAGCCTCGGCCCTATCCTTTACTACCACTATGTCGATACTACGATTGGCTATGCAGACAGCCAGAAGCTTTTTGGATGGAACCAGATTGATTTCTCCAGCGGATGGCCTGTCGTGTGAGCAAGCGGGTCTTTTCCGTTTCCTTTTCGCTTGAAGTGTAAATAGCCGGTCTTCATGGTTCAAGCTCGAAGTATCCGAAAGTCATTTATCAATCAACATGACATTCTCTCATATGTCGAATGAAAAGTGTATGCGTGGATGACCAAATGGTGCAGATTCAGATTGCTGCTCGGTAGAAAGAAATCGCTTCGAGCAGGAGCGGAGGAAAGAGGGCCTTGTACGGTCGAACTGCCTGAGGCCAACTCTCCCCCTGTCAATTTCTACTGCCAAAGCGCAGGGAAACATCAGCTAGAAGTGCTCTCACCTATTCAAGAAGCACAGAACTCCTGTTCCACAAACCCGTATACTTCACTGGCCACTAGGTAGCTGATTCTCTTCCCCCAAGCAACGGCTGGCTAAATTTACTGAGAGAAAAGCCCATCAATGCTCGATATTACTCTGAAGCAGGCCTACTTATGCCAGACCATAAGACATTAGGTTGACCGTTTGCAGACCATACCAACACAGAAGAGTCTGCCCCTCTCAAGTACAGCCATTTGAATATCCAAGCATCATCACCTCGACCGCATGCAACACATGAAATTGTGGATTGAACCTGCAGAAAGAAATTCCTAGCCATCTTAGCCCATCTTGCTATTTTGAACGGAGTCCAGGGCCGTCCTCCCATGCCATCGGCACTCCTGAGCAAGTCTAATGGAGAACCATTCTTTCTGGCTGTTCTTGAGCTACGCATATCCCCGTTTCCAGCAAACCTTCCTTCAAGTAATTGCTGCTTTTCCGATTGGAGAAACTTAGGTTGACGCTCGTAAGGTCAAATTTGGGATGAGAACGCCGTCTTCGTGCCTCGAGTCTTTTCCTTCCAAAAAGCCGATGGTCAGGTCTTTCCACCAATCTCGACTAATCGTGATATTAATTCTCTACGTTGCAAATAAAGCACTTGAGACGGATCCTGGTCACTTTATACGACCAGTCACTCAGAAAGTTTGAATACAGTAAGCTCCTATCAATGAGAACCACATTTCGGATACACGTGTACACTGGCAAGCGAGCTGCTGGATATTATCATGATGGTCGACCTGGTAATAAATCAGCGGATGAAAACTGTCTGTATACTCAGATCAACTGCACTTATTGACCCTTGTCGTCCCCACAGAAGCAAGCCGTGAGCTGAGCGAATCGTCGGATAGAATCAATGAGTGCGAGAAGAGGATGATGAAATCTCCACATTCACGGACTGAATGAAGACTTCTTGATCGGCAGTCCCACAAGTAGATCCGTATGTTTCTACAGGGACGTTGACTCCGCTGCTCAGCCGAAGCGGAAGATAGCCGGGATTACCGTTTCATCCACGGAGTTTCCGGCGAATGAGTGGATTATCATTGGCAAACGACCATGTCCGAAGATGAAGGATTATCCACACCTTGAGATGGCTTAGTATCTACCAGAATATGATTCGCCTCGAGGACCGTGGAGTCGTGTAGCGGCGCAGTGTGCACCACGCCTAGCCTTGAAAACGTCTGTGCATATGGCTGATCACATCACGCTGCGCGAGGAATGGATGAGGACGCTCGATTTGAACACCCAGCACAATGAGCGGGTTGTTATTCCTACTTGTGGCGCGTTTGGGAAAAAGACCTGGAGTAATCCTCAGCGCGAAGCGGAGGTTTTCCGAAAACAGTCATGCAGAGTATAGAGATTTGCGAGTCAATTGAGAACGCATAGGGTAACAGGAGAAGCACACTCGATGCTCAATTGGTCTGTATCCGTGTGCCTCATTACAGCGGTGCTCTTCGGGTATCATTTGATGTCATTTTCTTAGACCTGCGCTGAGTCTGCGGCCCGCATTTGACGCAACCTGCGCATTTCTCTACTTTGTCCAGGTGGTTCCAGCTAGGTCCTGCCTCGGCCACATGCGTTGTCTTGCTGAGACGGCTGGAACCTTCGCAGGTTCGCTAGGGCTCGACGCTCTATACCAGCAATGTCATCGCCAGGCACGCTTGATCGATCACCTGCTGTGAGAATAATGGCTGTACGATGATTGGATCCTTCGGCGAATGGATGCAGATCACTAAACAGACTGTCACGGCAGCAGTATCAGCTTGCAGATAACTGGCTGGACGTTAATTAAGCTACTCTATTTTCCACCAGTGCGCAGATCCTGCCGTTGTGGACATGCAGGCTAAATGAGGTATTCGTCACCCACTGACGACTCTCTGTCTTGGCACAGCGGAGTATCTCTCCAGGATACTCCTGCTGCTCTGAAGAATGAGTAGATCCCTGTATAGGCTTTTCTTGGCATTGGGAGAAGCAACGGGTACCCATTAGATAGTCCGAGGGCTTGTCATTACTCGGACGATGCTACTGCAAGCAGCCTAGCACATGGGGTGTCGAGCCGGGGTTGCGATAGCGGCCACCAGGAAGACGGCAATGTCCTCTGTCTCGTCTTGATGAGAAGTGCGAGAATAGCACTGCGATATGGCATCTGCTCGTCTATATAAAGAGGTCACAGTCTGCCCGTGGTCCACGATTCTTCACTGACAGACCATCCTCCAGATACTTTGCTAGTCATATCCTCACCCAAACCCCAAAATGCAGCTCAAGCAAGTTCTTTCTCTTTCTCTACTCGGAGCTTCCCTGGTGTCCGCTCATCCCGGCCACGAGGAGAAGCGGGCGTCGAACCAGCTGCTGGCGTTCAAGGCGCACGTCCGTCGCGGTCTTTCGCAGTGCGCTCGCTCTTTCGATGAGAGTGGTCTCACTGCGCGCGCCATTGCTCGCCGTGCGCAGCTCGCCAGCGAGTACCGGCGCCGTAAGCTAGCAGTTCGTGACACCGACGACGTGCTGAACACCTCTCACCTGTCCTCGGCCGACTACACGGCGTCGACGGATGAGACGGAGATCTTCAGCAGCACCGGCACCTGCGTCCTCAACCCCGAGGGTGAGACGGGCCCCTTCTGGGTCAGTGGCGAGCTGATCCGCTCGGACATCATCGAGGACCAGGCCGGTGTCCCCGTTCTGCTGGATATCCAGTTCGTGGATGTCAGCACCTGCCAGGCCGTCGAGGGCCTGTACATTGACACCTGGAGCTGCAACGCAACCGGCGTGTACTCTGGCGTGAGCGGCAACGGCAATGGCAACAGCGCGGACACCTCCATCCTTCAGGAGACTTTCCTGCGTGGCATCGCCAAGACCGATTCGGACGGTGTGGTGTCTTTCAACACTCTCTTCCCCGGCCACTACTCGGGCAGAACGACTCACCACCACATCATCGCCCATCGGAATGCCACCTTGCTTTCCAACAACACCCTGACCGGCGGCACAGTCCCCCACATCGGCCAGCTCTTCTGGGATCAGTCCCTCATCGACGAGGTGGAAGCTACCTCCCCCTACAGCACCAACACCGTCGCGCAGACCACCAACGCCGAGGACCGTGTCTTCTCGGACGAAACGTCTGGCACCACTTCGGATCCGGTTTTCAACTACGTTCTCCTCGGGGACAGTCTGGAGGATGGATTGCTTGGCTGGGTCACCGTGGCGGTTGATCTGACGGCAACCTACACGCCTAACTACAGCTTCGTTTACACCTCCAGCGGCAGTGAGGCTGTGTCTGGTAGTTCAGGTAGCAGTGGTAGTGGTGCTGGCAGCGGCCCCTCTGGTGGCATGGGTGGTGGACCTGGAGGATTCTAAGCGTTCTGATCTGATATAACCTAAGGGAGTACTGCTCTCTTAACAGATGCGAATTTTCGTTGTTGAGTTTGTGTTTTGACAGTTGAGAAAATGTCACTCTTTTGGCGCTAGTTTCCCTCTCTGCGGCTGAAGTCATTGTTAACTGCGTTTATGTACAGAAGTATGTGAAATACAATCACTTTCTAAAAGCGCAAGTATCTGATACTGAAAACTATCAAGATTGAGACATATTATGAGTGTTGCTAGTTGCTACCATCGGCTATAACCGCGTCGGGAAAAGGTTTGCTCTCGGCCGAGGTCAACCAGGTCAAACTCCCAACTTCAGCCATGAATCATTTAACATCATCAATATAGGCAACTACTCTCATCAACAAAATGGAACCTCGTCCCAAACCGACACCAAGTAAAAGCTTCCTCAAATATCACACCGGCTGGCGTCGCGTGGTTAGCCATTTCAGCCCATCGTGAGTCTGATGGCACCAGCATCGCAACCCATCACTGACAGGCAACAGATGGTTCTCCACAACAATGGGCACCGGCATCGTCGCCATTTTATTCTACATCATCCCATTCGGACACAGATACCTGCACTATGTATCCATCGTCTTCTTCATCCTCAACCTCGTTCTCTTCGTGGTAGTGCTCGGCATGTCCATCCTCCGGTACACGCTGTACCCCGAGATCTGGGCCGTGATGATCCAGGACCCGACGAACTCGCTCTTCCTCGCGACCTGTCCGATGGGTTTCGCGACGCTGATCGAGATGTGGGTGTTCATCTGCGTGCCGGCCTGGGGGGACTGGACGAGGGCGGTGGCATGGGTGTTGTGGATTGTCGATGCGGTGGCGGCTGCGTCGGTGACAGTGTCGTTGTCTTTTATTCTGTATTTCCAGCCACTGATCATCCCACGAAAAAAAATTCTGACGATGATAGGATCTCGCAAACGTATATTACCTCGCTGGAACGCATCACCGCGCTGCAACTTCTCCCCATCGCGGCGACGATCGTGGCTGCGGGGACCGGGGCGGAGGTTGCTGGGATCTTGCCAGATCCTCAGCATGCCATGGGCACAGTGCTCGTCTCCTATATCCTCTGGGGGATGGGGACGCCTCTCGCGATGACTATTTTGGTCATATACTACCAGCGTCTGGCGGTGCATAAACTCCCGTCCCGGGAGACGATTGTCAGTAGTTTCTTGCCGCTGGGGCCGCTGGGATTTGGGGGATTCGGGTAAGCACTTCTTCCCCTGTTTCTAACTTGATCTGACGAGATAGAATCCTGTATCTGGGGAAGGTTCTGCGCAAACTCGTCGAGACTCACAATGTTATCGACCCGATGGCGGGATCGGTCGCGTACACCATGGGAGTCTTCATCTCACTGCTCATGTGGAGTTTCGGGCTGATATGGCTTGTCTTTGCCCTTGCGACAATCTACCACACGTCCCCATTTCCGTTCAATATGGGCTGGTGGGGATTCACCTTCCCGCTGGGCGTGTATGCGGCGAACACCATCCTGCTGGGTGAGCAGCTGGATTTGATGTTTTTTAAGGTCTTTGGGACGGTAAGCATACATCGCCGTCAGAAAAAGACAATGACTGAATTAGACAGATACTCAGTGTGGCCGTCATCCTCCTGTGGCTGGTGGTAGCCGCCCGAACAGTACACGGCGCATGGCATGGGAGTCTCTTCTACGCACCCTGTCTGCAGAATCTCAAGAACAAAGAGGATCCAGCCGAAGCATCTATTCGCCAGGCATGATATAAGCGCATAGATAGTCCATAGTTATCATGATATAGACTCGCCAATTTTACTCTGATTAGGCAATCCGGTAACCTCTTTCGTCCAAAGGATGCGCCAAGCACGACACAGCCAATCCAACCCTGGTCGATACAGAAGCAATCACCAGTAGTGCTGACGAGGAAACTCCAGCCGACCCGGCGTCTCGTATCTGCGACTGCGATATCACATGGATCGCGTGCGGCTGAAGACGGGCGTATTTCATTTTCTGCCCCTCCCAGACTCACCATCATGTCACATCCTCTCAAGGCATCATGGTACGTCCCCTTCACCATACACTATACATGATATTAAGCTACGTGAACAGGAAACCGAAAACGAATTCCCCTTCCTCCAGGAGGTATATACCCCTCCATCACAACCAAAGATCGAGTACGAATCCTCCTTATCCTACGCATGAAAAAGAAGCTGACATACAGTCTAGTTTCGTGTTCGTCCACGGCCTCAACCCCCGAGGCAGAAACGACCACCCCTACGAAACATGGCGCCATCAGAACGGCACCTTCTGGCCGAGGGATTACCTGCCGCAGGATATCCCGCACGCGCGGGTGTTCGTGTACGGATACAACTCAAACGTGACGAACCCGCAGACCATGTCGACGGCGGGTGTGAAGGATCATGCGAACACGCTGTTGAATTTGCTCGATCTGGAGAGGAGTCCGCAGCTGGTATGTTTTGCTTCGTTTGACGCGGTGCGGAGGCTGACGATGGTAGAATACGCGGCCGCCGAAGATTGTGTTCATCGGGCACAGTTTGGGGGGGTTGGTGATTAAGCAGGTAGGCCACATGGCCGGAACTTGACGTGACGGGAGTGAGGTTGATATGGACAGGCCCTGCTCAATGCGCATGAAGATCCCAAGTATACGGCTATCCGGCTGGCGACCTGCGGACTCGTCTTCTTTGGGACTCCCCATCGCGGCGCCAAGGGGGTCGAAGTCGGCAAGATCGCTGCCAAGGTCGCTCGCTTCGTGTCGAAAGGACATGCGAGCAATGAGCTGCTGGATTGTCTCGAGTACAATTCCCTCTTCACACGGCAGATGTCCAGCCGTTTCAGCCACCAGCTGGAGGATTATCGGGTCGTGAGTTTCGTGGAGGGCAAGGAGGTGTTGCTTGGAGGCGCTGGACCGGCGTCTGTCAGCCATGTAGGCCTCCTCGTCCGGGTGGTGAATAAACACTAAGAAAAGGCAGTTGGTTGTTGACGAAGAGTCGGCCGTGCTGGGCCTGCCTGGCAATCGAGAAACCCGACTCAAACTCGACGCAGACCACTCGCAGATGTGCAAAGTCGGGTCGCGCGGCCCCATGTACAAACTCATCAAGGGCAACATCAAGCAGATCGTCGACCAGGTCCTCGTCGCAGAACAAGGATACATCCCGCAACCGTCGACGTCGCCCCATCCGGGCCCTCCGTTACCTCCGCGCATGCACACCAACAGCAGCTCGCCCTACCCCAACGCTGCCCCTCAGACGAACACCCCGCGCGTCGTGGGGACAATGTATGCCGCTGTCGACAGCGACCCGCGGTCCATCCAGGCCGCGGAGCACAAGAACGCTGGGCGCTGGGATCAAGCCCGGAACCTCGAGTACGCCATCTTCCAGGAACACCTGCGGACGCTGGGCCCGGACCACAACAGCACGATCGTGGCGGGCTACCATCTCGCCGAGATCGACCTGGAGGCCTCGTACCTCGCCAAAGCCACAGAATGGTGCAAGTGGGTGTCCGACCAGAGCCAGCGGACGCTGGGCCCACGACACCCGCTGACCCTGCGAGCCGAGAGCCTGATGGGCGAAATCCTCTGCGCACGAGGACGATACCAGGAATCCGAATCGGTGTGCGCCAACGTCCTCGCGCGCCAGCAGATGAGCATCGGCGACGACGACCTCGACACGCTGGAAACGCGCCGCCGCCTCAGCATGGCGTACAGCAATCTCGGCCAGGAGCAGAACGCCATGAGCATCGCCGAGAAACGCCACGAGGCCCTGCAGCGCATTCTCGGCCCGCAGCATATCCGCGTGCTGTCGTCCGCGCTCGACACCATCGAGGTGCTGATCACCGCGCGCACGTCCAACGGCGACAAGATCCTCGAGATGCGCTTCAGCGGGGAGATCGCGCAGACCACGTCGCAGACGGGCCAGATCGCGCGCGAGCTGAACGACCTGCTCGGGCCCCGCCATCCGCTGTCCATCCGCGCGCTGCGCCTGCAGGGGATCCTGGAGATGCTCGCGCAGAATTCCACCGTGGCGTCGGAGACGCTGCGGCGGGCGCTCGCCACGGCGGAGGAAACGCTGGGGCCGGACCACACCGAGTCGATGGCCCTGGTCGCCACCATCGGGATCATGTACACGCTGCACAGCGACAGGGGTAACTACATCGCGTTCGTGATGCCCGGCAGCAGCAACAACAAGCTGGAGATGGCGGCGCCGTGGCTGACGCGGTACCTGTCGTGGGCGGAGACGCGCAAGGGCAAGGACAGCGGCGACGTGCAGTCGATGCTGGACATGCTGGCGAACCTGCACTTCGCCCGGCAGCAGTATGCCGAGGCGCACAAGTACTACGACCGGCTGGTGGAGTCGTACCAGGCGGCGGGGATGCCTGTTCCGCAGCTGGTGGCCACGAATCTGCAGACGTGCCGCATGCATACCATGCTGCTTACGCAGTACTCACCCCGGGGGACGGGGTCGGCTATCGAGGGGATACTGAACTCGTTTGTGAAGAAGCGTTTCTAGCAGTTTCTTGCATCATTACATATCACCTCTATCTATGTCCATAACTATTCATGAATCAATTAGAGAACTTCTCGGGAACCTTGCGCCTGCTCATCATTAGCCACTGTAATCTACGGAGTACACAGACAGAACGACATACCCGGTAGCCTTCTCGAACTGCTCCCTCGCACCATCAGTGATCTTCTCATTCGTCGACCGCATCTTCGCGGAATCGATCTTCCCGCCGCCGAAGCGCTGTTCAACCGAGTCGAGACCTGGTACAGTTAGCACACGTCCCCCTCTGAATTCCATGACAAATGAATATCGTACCCTTATCGAGGTAATCCTCCTGCTGGCCCTGAGGCTGTGCCTGAGTCTGGTTTCCGGATGCGGAGTGGCTTCCGCCAAGCTTGGAGGCGAGACCGGAGAGTTTGTCCATTTTTTGCACTGCAGTTTATCTTTTTGATGTCTAAGATGGAAATGGAGATGTGAGGAGAAGAGAAGAGATCAGGGCGAGGTGTTACTTATATAGCTCTCTCAGTCCAGAATGGTTGGCGTCATTGTGGATTGCTTCTCTGGGTGATCTGATTGGATAGACGGGAAAGCGGGGTAGATTGAGTTTAGATAGATGATTTGGGGGGGAGATCTGGGCTTTTGATTGGCTATTTGGAAATGGTTACATCACTTGTGATGTCATTGGTGGTGCTATGCCATTAACAAATTATGTACTCCGTATAAATAGATACAATAATAGCAGTGGAACTTGTCGCTATAGCGTAGCAGCCAGGACCGTGTTGCACAAGGCTATACTAATCACGATTCTTGCCTATCCATATCCTCATCCTCTTCCCGCAAACATGAAACACCCCGGCCACTGCATACACAACCGCATTCAAGCTCGCAATCACCATAAACACAGTCAACAGGCCACTCCTCGCGATCCAGTCGTTGATGCACCACGTCCAGACCCACGCCACAGCCGACTTGAGACACGAGATGGTCACCATGAGTTCTGCGGAGAGCTACCCTGCATTAGTATACGTAACCGGAAAAGAAACGTAGGCATACCTCTTTGTGACAGTCTAATGCATAGGTCATCCCCAGCGTGGCGCCCATCTGCGCCCCTGACGAGAGAACCCCAAAGCCGACGACTGGCCCGGCCCAGTGCGTGCGCGGGTACGTCAGCCCGGAGACCAGCGCTCCGAGAAAGGTGAGGACGGCCGCGATGGCGCAGGCCGAGAGCCGCATTTCGGGCTCGCGGATGCCGTCGTTGCGGATGGTGAAGTATGTGGCGATGCGGTCGGCGATGGGGCCGCAGAGGTAGGTTCCTACCAGGGAGCCGAGGAGAGGGGAGAGGAAGATGAGGCCTTGGGCGCCGGAGGAGAAGTGGTAGGGTCTGTGCTGTTAGCTTCTGTTTGACGAGGGGAGGTG
>NW_020798217.1:0-67265 GCF_002237265.1 Aspergillus thermomutatus | reverse complement strand
CACACAGTCTTCTTCTCCAATTCCTTTTCTCCTCCTTCCCCCCGCCCTCTCCCAATCCACGTTAGCAACATAGTTGTTTTATTTTTTTTTTTTTTTTTTTTTGATAGACTTTAGGGTAATTATATTTTATTTTTTTTTTTTTCTCCTCCTTTTTTTTTTTTTTTTTTTTTTTCCAAATTTTCTTTAAAATGCCATTGAGCTCAAACTGCGCCGTGATTTTGTATGCTGGTCTCACCTACCATGTGATGTGGACTCTGGAACATACGATAAATCGGGTTGATATATACATAAAGGCACATACTAGGTAATTGTGTTTTTATTGAGACAAACAACTTTTGACCTTGCAGATCACTGCCTCTAGACACAAGAGTATAGCCAAAATCAATCACAAGAAGCAAGAATGGTGATTTTAAAGGTAATAACAGTGTGGCTGGCTATGATGAGACAAATAAATGGCACAGGCGAAGGATAAGTATGTAAAAGAAGCAAGAAATGGCAGAAGATGGTTACAACATAGTTACCTTCCAAAGGTTCCAAATGCGCTAGAATTCATGCTGAAGAAGCAAGGAGAAGGGCAAAAAGTGATTCTGGAAAACTTGCGGTCTATCTCCAACCGAAGGCTTGAAAAGGAAGATAAGTAACATGAAGTATAGGAACAAATATTGGAACAATGTGGTATCATAAATCCGATCAGATTTGGAAATTTAGTAAGCAAAGCCATAACCCGGGGTAGTGGCATGGTGTCGATCAGGTGAGCCATGGCTGTCCCGGCTTCGATGACTTTCACGGCTCAAGCTTCGGCCATGATGATCATCCAGGCGGTAGTCAGACTCTACCAGACGATCTGTGCTCCCCGTCCGGCCGTGTTGGGGCCGGGGAACATGCTGATCCCTAAAGGGTTCGTAGGGGCCGGTGAAATTGAACTTGCTCATCTCCGCATAGTCTTTTCGAGGCGGGTTGTCCATGAGGAGGGATTCTCGAGCGTCGAGAGGAGTAAGATCGTCCATGTCACGGTTCAGTTTTTCTAAGGACACGTCAGTTATCCGACGAAACGAGACGAGTTGCGTACGATGAGCTCCTAACTTACCAGCTTCTCTCTGCCGCTTGGCATGAGGGTTCTCACGGACACACATGATAATGGCGTTGACAGCAATGAGAATCGCCAGAATGCCGGTAAGGCCAGACTGCACTGCGATGAGGACGATACCAGTTACGGTCTTGGTCGTCTGCGAAAGACCAAGCTCCTCAACAAATACCAGGACACAAGCCACCGACAAGACACGGACGACCTGGATCGTTATGTTAATCCACTGGGAGGACTTGGCAACATATGGGCGATTCCACAGCAGGAGACCCAGCATAAGAGCTTCGACTATCAGCTGACCTGCAGACTGAACCAGTCCATGGCCATTCGCCCCGGCAATGACACACCCCTTGGCGAACATGTAGACAATGGCGGGGATGAAAAGCCACCAGTAGTCCTTCTTGTAACTGTCGTAGAAGAGGCTGTACTTGCGCCAGGTCTCTCTGTTCTCGTACAACGCCGAGGCATCACCTTCAGATCTTTTGTATTTTCGAGCCAGATGCATAATACGGAGTCCAAAAAACATTAGCACACCGGTGAAGACGGCAAGCGTGACGACGGCGAGCACCTTTGCAGCCCACGAGTCCCCGCTGGTCAGTTGATAGATGCAATACAGCACCCACATGCCGTACAGAATGAGGATCAAATTGGTAATTGTTCTAGCCAGAAGACCCCAATAATCTTTGCGGAAGTCTTTAAGCTTTTCAGGGAACGATCCGTACAGAGCCCATACTTCGAGGATGACTTTTAGGAGCAGGATACCCACAGCGATGGCGGCGACGACGATGGCAAAAATTAGCAGGACTGTCATGAATGTGTTCGCCTGGGGGATGGTGAGCTGCTCCGCGTAGGCCTCGATGCCAGAAACGGTTTTGTGGAAGGCACTCTCATCGCTGTCAGTCGAATTGCTCGACGTGGTGTTGCTATTGAAAGAACCTGACAGATCTCTGGTGGCCAGATCGACGGCGCCCACGATCAGATTCAATCCGCGCTTGACTTTCGAGGTTGTATTCGTCGAGGAACCGTCCGAGTACGTCAAAGTGGCATTGCGAAGAAACTCATAGCTATTTTGCGTGAGATTGCCACCGGTGGCTTCTCTGAAGTGGTCGATGGCCGTTTGCATGTCACTCCACGGAATCAAGCCGGTACTGAAGGCGAAGTTCTTGGTGAAGCTGCGATAGATGGTGGGATAGCTGACACTGAGCATGCCATTGGTAGCCATGCTATGAAACCAACCCATCACATCGCCGAAACTGGGACTGGACGAACTCGCTCCGGGGTGGCCAGCCGTGCCCAGGGCAGACAGTCCGCTCAAAGCTAGTGCAGCACCTGCCACGCCTACCGCGGCGTAGGTGACTCCCTGGACTTGCATGGTCTTGCCGTTGGACAGCCCGGATTGAATACAAGCAACATCCGTCCCATCGTCCTTGGACTTCAGTTCAATTTTGGCGAGTCCGTCCAAATCGGGAATCTCGAAAGCAATTGAAGGGATCTGGCTGGCGTACTCCTCCGGAATTTGCTGCGTTCCATGTGCTTGAAAAGAACCGGCGGGGACTGGCCATATCTATTAGTGGATACTGATAACCGATCTCCGCAGAAAAATGATACGTACCAGGACAGAGTTGCGCGACGTAATTATCGGAGCTGCAAGGGTTGAAATCCTTCGAATAAACTTGGTTGCCATATGCAGTCACAGTCAATGATGCAGTAACATTTTGTACTTTCTTGCTTGTCCCGTCAAGATTGAAAACGACTTCTCTCGTGGAGCGAGTGTAGGTTACTGATAGTTCGTTGACTTCAATGTCGGAGCCAGTTAAACAAGTTGATACGTCGTTAGTACTGATCGTGTCTGCTGCAAGAGTCCGAGCCATCAAGAAGCTCGCGATCAGGGGAAAGGAGAGGATCCGCATCTTGGAGATTTGATAGTCCTGAGTCTCCAGTCGTTCGATTGAACTAAAAGAACTTCAATGCGAGGTGGCTTCAATGCTTCGATACGGATTGTCTGTCGCAAGGGAAACGATAGATATAGGTATTAGTGCCGATCCGCGCGAGGCTGGCGATAGAAAAGTATGTATGTAAAGCTTTGCTAATGCTGAAACGATTGAGCTGCAACTGAGCTAGTTGGTCGAATCAGAGCGTACAACAGGGTCAACCTGTCTCCAACGGTAGAAAGAGGAAGAATGGTTTCTCTCAAAACCCAAAATGCTCTGCTGAATGGTGCTGGCAATGAATTTCACTGACAAATGAAGAGAGAGAGGTCACCAAGGAGCGACATGTAAGTTGGCGATGTCTTCTGAGGATTAGAAAGTCACCATGCCCCTCTCACAAGCAGTGAGTAGTCCCACACTCTACGCTTGGAATCACTCTTTCTCTCTTTGTTCCTCAAGGCCAGTTGGGAAAAACAAAGAGAGAAAAGTGGACTCCGTAAAGTCGAGAACGCGAGATGAAAGACTTGAGAGAGAGGGACAAGTCAATGGGTAATAGGAGATGCGAATAGTCAGGAGACACGGAGTAAAGAAAGGAAATTCAAAAGCGAGAGAGTGTGTGCGGTGCGTGTCAGGTTTGAGAGGAAGAGACTGCTGATTATTGTTTGTTGCTGAGCAATAATAATGAGACGACCGCCCTAAACAGGTTGGCCTGCAGAACAAAGGTCAAATAAGAACAGAGCTAGAAGAACCAAACAAAAAAAGAAAAAGTGAAGTGTCAAAGACAGGAGGACATAGAGAAATGGATAGTTAGATAGAGTGAGAGTGCAGAGTAAGCGGAATATGCAGCTTCATTGGCCATGCAGAGAGAAGAGGTTGGACTTGGACGGGAGGTAGTACAGTACAGGACTATGGGTTATTCCAGAATAATACTAGTAGGTAGTCTAATTATATTATTCTTTGCCAAAATTACCTACCCATACGATCCATAAGGATGGATGGAATGGATGTCTTTCCAACTCCCACTGAGGTACAGAGAACGGAGTAGTATCCCTCCATCCATTGGGCGTCTACGGCAAAGTATCAGTCTGGCCAGTTAGAGGTTATAATTAAGAGTACAGGTATCTGCTATCTATTGGCTTGGGTGGGATTTATTTGCTGCTGGAGGAATATATGGGCCTGTAAGATATCAGGAAGGTCATCGGCTGGTTCGAGGCTCTGACAACTTGCCCCTGAGTGTTTCATAGCCCGGTGTAATGCTGCTGCTCATTGGTTTAATATTCTCTTCAATGTGGATCGCATTTCTGAATGACGCCGCTTGGAGCTATTCTTTTTAGTCTAGACTCTTGTACTCCGTACGACTACATGACATTTCAGATGTGTGACTGTGCTATTTTAATCACAGGTTCAGTAAGGTAGGTACTGGGGGGATTTACAGAATAGATAGATAACCAATGGTACCCTGGCCTAAGGGACGGGATTTTCTTCTGGTACCTGGTAAGGTTAAACAGGTAACCATGGATTGTCATTAATCAGGTACTTCAGTTATTTAACCATCTGCTGTAACTCAAAAGGACAATGATGGTCCTACAACTCAAGAGTAAGGTTTATCCAAGGCAGGTATTATTATGTACTCATACTCGCAAGGAGTCAAGGTAATAGGTGTCTACTCCATACCTATTTCCACTGGGCTGAACCACCCCACTTCAAGTCCGCCACACGGCCACAGGCGACTAGGACGCAAGTACTACTCCGTAGCGCCACAGCTATGCAAATTCCCTCCCCGATACAGCAGTACAGGTAACAGAACAATAACCACCACCATTATTGGTACCTTACCTACTAGTACTTACCCCTGGCATCTACCTCTGTGGTGCACAGAATGTATGTACATCTGTTGCCTGTCGATTCTCAGGGCCTCAATTCGAGGTCGGCACAATGAAGATCACCTATTCTTCCGGATTGTCAGACAAAAACCAATGAGTCTACCAGAGGTATTTCCTCTCCTTTGATTATTCCTGCGTTCTGACACAATAATAACCTCTGGAATCCTAATAATCCCAAGTTGTCATTCCTCATTTCTTGGAACTCCAACCCAAATCGGGTAAGAATCTGCATAAACTATATAAACGCGAGGTAGCACGTGTACTCCGTAGTGATGGGCAGGTTCGTCAAGGAATCCAAACATATCTCAAAAAGGTCGAAATCGAACTTCTTCTACCTTTAAATTTGAGGTCTGGTGGTTGCAACCTGCAAACCAGGCGTGAAACGATCTATATATGAGCCGAATAGGTATCGAGTAGATACGCCGCTATGTATGGCCTCTCCAACGTCACGGGATTACCGAAATCGAGGTCAGAGAAATGGATTGCCTCTGGTGTTAATAAGAGTGGATAACCTATGACTCCTTTTTCAAGTCCTTTTAACTTTCATCCTGTATCTATAGAGAAGTTCGAACACTGGCATAACTCACGTTCCTTTCAGTTCAACTTTCTTCGCCTCCTTTTACAATTGACAATACCAGGTGCGTCGTCCACCTACTCAAATGACCTAGTCCAGGAGAGAGTTGCTTTGCTATGCGCACTGTGCCTATGAATCATTGCGTTGGTCTTCCAGTTGAGTAATGGTATTGACTGTGGTTGGCACGATGAGCCCAGCAACTCCTAAGGAACAATTCCTCGTGCTGGAACCACCAATCTTGTGATGTTAAACCATAGATAGTTTCTCATACAAAAGCGATTGATCTTCCTCCACCACTGGCTGTGCATAAGTAATATGCGAACATTGTTGCTGGTCCGTCACACCATTCGTTGGTGGTGAAATGGACCAAATAAATTCACCGTTTTGGACGGGGACCAGAGTAAGAACAAACCAAATTATTGAGCACCCCACTTCACCTAATTTGAGACTTGACGATTGATTGTCGACCCGCCTGAGTGGTCCTTGTGGCTGAAGCACAGGTAAATGCCTGTCTGCTTCAGAAAAAATGTGAATTTTCGACGGGTTGGTCACTTGGTACGGGGTAGCGAAATATTGTAAGTGAGCTTTGCCATTCTCATCAATCAGTTATCAACGGCTATCGCAGATTTGCAAGCCGAAGAATGCAACCCCGTCATCTCACCCATGGAAAGGATTGAAAGCATGACGCGAAATATGACCCCGTCTCGTGGCTATTGTAGTGGTCGAACCTGGACCACAGATAACACGAAGCACTTCCCGAGTAGAGTCCCCGAAATTCCCACACATTGTACAGAGAACGGGGAGTTAAGCGTTCCCACCAAAGGACAGCAATAACAAAGGAAATAATCACTTTCGTCCTGCCGATTTCTCTTGTCTCTCACGCATCGCAGCTCTTGCACTCCGGCTACCGCCCAGTTTAGGACCCCTTGGGACGTCGGGCTTCGCTGCGGTCTTCGTATTCTTCGTTCGGGTCACGCGGCGACGAGACTGAATGGCATCGAGGAACTCCCTCCGAAATTGCTCCGCAACCCTATCATCAGCCGCCTGATCGTCTGGCAGGGCTTCCTCTTCAGGTCCATCATAAACGTCCACTAAAGTGAATTGACACATTAGCAATGGGCCGACAACCCACACAGACTAGGAGTTCGAGTACATAAGACATACATTTGCTTTCACGCAGGACTTCTTCCACCAGCCTGTCTCTTTCGATATCCTCGCTGTTTCGCCGTTTCCGATTGCGCCACGGCCTGCCATCCTTCCCTGAAGCAGCGATGCTGGAAGTAGAGTCTTCGTGGGCTGGCGATGCACTACGATCATCTCCCACAAGTCTCCTCGTCGCAGCTTCTGTCCGAGCGATGTTCTGAAGTTTCGTTTCTTGCCCGAGATCAATCTCGTGCAGTTTACCCAGAGACGCTGGCTCGCGCTGCAAAGCCACCGTTGTCGAAAGACTGTCGGAGCTTGCTAGGCTAGTTGCAGAATCGTTTGAGCCAGCAGTATCGTCGGGCATCTGCTGTCTGTGTCGTTTAGCCATTTCGGTTTCTATATAAGCCATCCTTATCTTGTTAGTCTCTATCACAGACAGCACACTGTAGATAATATGTGGAATCGTACATATGCTTGTCAACATCCACTGTTTGGCCAGTGTACGCTGTAAACCGATCGCACATAGCTCGTATCTTCTCATTTTCAAGATCTTCAGCTGTTACTGTCGTCACCGCAGCTTGATTGCCTGTTTTATCTGTGCTTTGTCGAGAGGTGTTGGAGAATTCAATACCACCTTTCCGAGCTCGCTGCAGACGTCGTAGACGGGCGAGTTCTGTCGACGAAACCATGTCGTTTGACTGTGAAAGAGGTTGAGTTGAGGATGAATCATTATCATGAATGCTGTTTGCATTTGCGCTGTGAGCTTCTTGTGAATCTTCAGGCTCGAGCTCCCGGCGTCGCAAGAATTTCCTTTTCTTGATCGGCCGAAAAAGCGTTTCAGTATTCGGACTGATCTCTGTATCCATGCTGCCCAGGTAATAGTATGTGTAGTCGAGTATAGAACAGGAAGCGGTAGAGGATGGTTGACTTGGAAGATGGAAGAATGTCAAAATAGCTTGAGTTGGCCACCACGCGATGATGCAGCCAAAGAAGCTGGTGGTTGGTCTCCGCTGTTGGCGCCCGCACGCTGTTTAGGATTTCCGCCGCCGCCGCGCCGCAACAAGACGAATTGACAGTCCCATTTTACGTACCTGCACAACCTGTCGATCTTGAGCTGGAACTGTCTTACAAGGAAGGTCTGGCAATAATATTTGGTGGCTTGATCAGCTTTAGCAGCTTCACTTGTGAGCAAAGGAAGCAGGACGCAGTCCGCCTCAACTTCTAAGCAGGCTGTACCCCTTCGAATACCAAAATGAACCCTTCAATTCCACCTTCGACTGCCGAATACGGTGGAGGTATGTTGGACCTTATCGGCTATATCTGAAGCGTTGAATGCTGACTGCGTTATGCGTACAAGATGAGATATCGGCCATTGTTCTTGACCCAGGATTTTCAACAACGCGCGCAGGGTTTGCCGGTGAAGATACACCGAAATCAGTGATTCCGACATACTATGGAAAGTACACCTATGAAGCGCAAGAGAAACATATCTTTGGCGACGACATCTTCGTCACTCCCCGCCCCGGGTTCTCAATTCATAATCCGATGGGAAGGGACGGCGTTGTGGAGGACTGGGACATGGCGGAGAAAGTGTGGGAGTACTCTTTTACATCGCGATTGACCGGACCAAAGCCTGGGAATCCTTTTCAGAACGGCCTGAACGATGTCCCCAATGGCGAACTGCCTTCAGAAATGGAAGGGGTGGAAACTGAGGAGAAGCCTCTTGCGGACAGCCCCCTCCTCATGACTGAGTGCGGTTGGAATCCTACGAAAGCGCGCGAGAAGACCGTCGAAATCGCTATGGAAAAGTGGGGGACGCCAGCCTTCTACCTGGCCAGAAATGGTGTTCTTGCAGCGTAAGTTTTTATCATTTGATTCACTCATTCTCTTAGCTGATCATTGTGCTTACGGCTCCTAGCTTCGCTGCCGGTAAGGCTTCAGCTTTGGTCGTTGACATTGGCGCTTCCAACATTTCCGTGACTCCAGTCCACGATGGAATGATACTGAAGCGCGGTGTTCAACACTCTCCCCTCGGAGGCGACTACATTTCATCGCAACTCCGCGCTCTGTTCAAGACCAACTCACCACAACCGATCACTATCACACCCCACTATCTCATCGCCTCTAAAACAGCCGTCGAGGCTGGACAGCCCGCACAAGCGAAATACAAGACATTCCCATCTGACAAGGCGCCGGATGCGTCCTACCGCACCCTCATGGAAGAACGAACGCTGTCTGAGTTCAAGGAGTGTGTTGTCCAGGTGTGGCCTGGACCCAACAAACTCTCTGCTACCGGTCCGAACGGCGTCTCCAATGAGGAGGTTGCGAAGAGCAGTCCTGGAAGACCCTTTGAGTTCCCCGATGGCTATAATCAAGTGTTTGGGATCGACCGGTACAGGGTGGTGGAGTCGTTGTTTGACGCCAAAGCGGCCATTCCAGACCCTGAGTCGGCGTTCCCAGCACCAACTCAGGCGCAGACTGTGCCAGAACTTATCAAGGCTGCGCTGAACGGTGTTGATGTTGATGTCCGTCCCCACCTCCTAGCAAATGTCGTCGTCACAGGCGCATCGAGCTTGCTCTATGGCTTCACCGATCGCTTGAACCAGGAGCTTATGCAGAGTTTTCCTGGACCCAGAGTGAGGATCTCTGCGTCCGGGAACACGGCGGAGCGGAAGTTCGGTTCGTGGGTTGGAGGCAGCATCCTTGCCAGTCTGGGGACCTTCCATCAAATGTGGATTTCAAAGAAGGAATACGACGAGCATGGTCCGAACATTGTTGAGAAACGCTGCAAGTAGCTCACGCCATGAACCTCGTGCTGTTGAACCTGTAATTCGGCCTCATTTTTTCTGCTCTGCTCAACCTATGTGTATCAGGACGCTTCATCCTCGATCGTGTTGTAAGTCTGTTCGGTTTGTTCATTTCTACAGTGGCGTTTTATGTGCTATCAAACTACTATTGAAAGGCAGCTTCAGTCCCCCCCCCACCCTCGGCGCCCCCTCTTTTTTTCCCTCTCTGTCTTCTAAATAGGGCTTGGGCTTTTGGAATTTTTGAGCTATACGACGCAAAGGAAGAACGTATTGTGCCTCTGTCCTTTTTCGCCCTATGATTGTATGAGTAATTTTGTGTCTTTCAATTCAAAGTGTTGTCCGAATCTCAGACCGTATATGGATTGACGACTACTCGAACTAAGACATGTTGTTCCATAAACACAGCCAATTCGTAGCCGTGATTGATGACGTCTACCGCAAGTGTATATATGGCAATGTCTCGGTTTCTCGACCGCCGGCGCAGAGACAAGGCTGAATCTAATAAGACGCAACCCATTTGACTATTAGCAGTCTTACAACAGGCTTATCATGATGGAAGCCAGGCTCGCGCTTACTTCCGGATACGACGGGCTCCTGGAAGCGTTTCGGTGGTGACAGCAAGCCATTGGGCATCTCTGTGCCAGGCAGGGGCAAACCACTACTCATGGCAGGCAATGCGACCCCTGTACAGGTGCTTATCCTTCCTGTTCAGATTTCAGGAACCACGAGCTCCTTGTTTAATCTGCTGCACCGAGGAATTGGTGTGGGTCGGTATTCAAGTGCAGTTCAGTGCCTTGGAATCATTGATTTCAGTAATGATCAAGGCCAGCGAATCCCTAATCGAGTCCAAACAACCATTCCGGAACGTGCTGTACCTTCAATGTTCAACAGAACATATTGTGAGCAGTGTATCTCTCATCCGGACGCAGATGGAACACGGGGGAAGCTTTCAAGAATCTGCAAATATCAGCTTTACAGAGGAATAACACTGAACGGCGGTGGCTGTGCTCACCGTGGGTGGTGCCGGAAGGGCCGTTATTATTGATTGACCATCTCCGGCCGAATCTTCCCTCTTCTCATTGCCATAGTAGTGTTCTTCTTCCGATTCTTGAATCAGGCTTGTATGTACGGAGAGGACATGAATTCTAGGAGCAACGTTCCGTCTTGGCTTCAACGAATATGTGTTCAATATCTCAGTTCCTTCCTGCAGCCAGGCCATTTGTTGCTCTAAGTCCTTCTCAAAGAAGGTCGTCCGCGAGCCAGGAATATCAGAGATATCAGTAGCCCTTGCACGGAATACGCTCAATGGACCCTCTTTTTTCTTTTGGGAGACTGCACGAGAAACCTTCTTCTCTCTGTTTGCTGCGCTCTCCCAAGCCTCGACTACTCTGTCCGACTTGAAGAAGTGCAACAGCTGATTTTTCATGGTCTCCCGCCTGGCCAAGCGCCCAGACTCCGAAGGACGGTTTTGCTGAAGCGAGACTGTTGTATTCGTCGTGTCCTGGTCATTCTCTTTATTATTGTGCTTCAGGCTTTTATGTTGTTCCAGAAAAGTGCTTCGAGATTTGAGTGATCTAGAAGGAGCCGTGGCCGGTCGCTTGGTCGGCGTGCCTTCGATTTCTCCACTTGGGTTCTGCTTTGTCGCGAGTCCAGCCCTGGAAAATCTTTTACTGAGGCTTCTCTGTATTCTAGGGAAAAAGGTGGTAGAGCTCTGACTTTCAGTGGCACCGTGAACAGATTTGGCGCGGCCTCGGCTCTCGGATCCCGATGTAAACTCCTCGGAATTTTGGGCAGCTCGGAGGTTCGGAACGCTCTTCTGTGACATTCGGTGGCCTTGCGTCTGCCTGGATATGGGGCGCGGGTCGACTGCTCCCAAAATATCCGGGTCAGAAGGTAGTGGCTTCTCTGAAATAGAGGAGCGGGATGCGCGGATGGATAAAGCTCTTCCGAAGAAACGCTTCTTGGATGATCTGTGGTGGAAAACTCCGTTGGGATTCTGAAGCAGCGACATCTAGCACTAAAATCAACCATTCTGTCCCTACTGAGACGTTTGAGGAAATTGCATTGCTGGGTACTGACCACGTCTCTCCTGCTTGCAACCCCTACGCGGCGCTGCATCTCGGTGATGGCCAAACCGAGCTGTGCAAGAGCTGATTCAAGGGCCATCCCCTTTCGGCTAAGTTTAGACAGCGCCATGTTCCAGCCTTCTGTATTCGCCAGCATGGCGTTATGGACAGCGACCAAGTCACTGGGGAGGGGCCTATTTTCTTTCGCTGATTGTCCGATATAATGCCACAAAGCACCGATTGCTTCTCTTCCTTTCTGTATGTCTTTGAGGGAGTCTTTCACTGCCATTGTAAATCGATCAATTGCATGTTCGATCTTCTCATTGTATTCAATCATAGCGAGGCGAAAGTTGCGATCCTGCAACATTTCATCGAAAACATCCAAATTCTGGAGAGGCAGGCTGAGATACTGAATCCTTGTGCGGACGTCAACCTGGATGATGAAGTAGTCCTCGGTATTTCTCTCAATGAATCCGTCAAGCTCATCCACATGACGCTGGAGGATCTTCAAGACTTCTAGGTTGGATTTCGCCAATCCTTTGGCCAGCAAATGCACTCCAAATGAAATCTGAGAGATCAACTTCCAGAGAGGATGATACCTGTAACCAATTAGCTTGTTGGTCAATGGTAGGGACAGCGCCTTTGATCTGGTCATTTGGAACTTCACTTGCCTTTCGCCAGCTCGTTGGCGCCATTTTCTCCCACAAAGCCGTTCATACTCGGCATTTTCGAGCAACTCTTTTCTCCGAGATTGAGCGTCAAGAATGACAATCCATTGGTTTTCTTTTTTCTGGCTCGCCTCAAATATTGATTCTTCGAAAGGGCCTTGCAACTGAGGAATAGGGTGAACAGGCGATCTACTACTACATGGCTTCTTGTCGCTTGGTGCAGGTACGTTGCCCTGTTCGGCACCAGGGGTAGTTGCCTGTAGCTCTCGGTTTTCGGGCGCGGACGCCATCAATATTGAAGCGGAGGCTCTCACAAGCCACCTAAATTGGGATTAACAATGCGGGTGGATTCTGAGAGCCTTAAATTTTCTCTTTTCGTAGTCTTTGGTGATGGAGATACCATGTAAATCGTGCTCTCCCACTCAAATGCGCTAAAGAGTGCTGGCAGCGCAATGGGTTGCTTTTAGAGCGAGTGGTTCGGATCCATCAGGTATGGACGTGATGCACACTGATTTCCTCACCGAAATGCGCGATGGGTACAGAGATCACGCAAGAGAAGTCGAGGAGAGTGTGTTTTCAACTTGAAGCCATAGAAGAGGACAAGCAGAGCAAATGAAAATGCTCTGTGAAAAGGTCAATTGAATGAACTCACTGAAGTGAGTGAGTGACTATGGGCTTCGGATAGAATAAGTAGACTACCTCAGCGACAACAAATCAATCGTGTTATCAGCCAGGCTGACATACGTAATTTGAGGGCTGGTGGGACAAGGACAAATTAGAAGGATTAGGGATAATGACACAGGAGTGCTCGTGCGTAATAAGCTACTAGTGATCATGACAATGATAATAATATTAATAGTAATAATAGTTGATAACAACGCTCAATAAGACTCAAGAGTCCAGAATTTCATAGAGCGAAAGATACCTTGGGTCTGAGTTTCAACAACGTATTGATCTAAGTATCTATCTAGGCACTGCTGAGCTAGGGTCAAAGACCTGGCCCAGATTGCGGTAGAACTCAAAAGTAAAAAGTTTCAGATCCAGGGCTTTGAAGGGAGGAAATCAAACTCCATTATTCCATAGATAGATAGTAGTTGATGCTTGAAAGTCAGGGGCTAGCCATTCATATTTGACAATCTCAAGGGTTAATAACAATTAGTCTTGGGATACAGAATTAGCAAAGAGGACGGAGTACTCCAAGTCTCCATAGTACAATGATATAAATATAGATATCTACTTAAAATTCTCATTTTATATTAGACTGATTTAAAGTGGACTCGACTGGACAGAACTTCAGAACGACGCAGGAGAAAGATTGCTTGAGCTCGGGCTCAACATCCTCCAAAGAAATATCTAGATATATTGGATTTTCAAGCAGAATTGTGAGGCTCGCGGAGTGATACCAAGCGTCAAGGAATTAGTTTTTAGGCGGCGATAGATATCTTGACTTTGCAAAAGCATCTGTTTACGTCTGGAAATAATGTGTTTGGACTTAATAGACACTCTGCTTTCGCAGCCCTCCAGGAACATCAAGATGCCAGAGGCCGGCGCCCTCCAAAAATGCACTTGGATCTTGAGAAGCCCTAGCATCTCCCGTATGTGCTTGAGCCTTTGCATTGCCCTTCTGTAGGGGACTTTAGATAGTAGTAGTCGAGAAGTCATCGATATTTGGGGGTCAGGTCACCGCCAGTAATGACGATCGACAGCCCGCACTTCCGACAAGGCTCGTCTCCCAATGAGAGAGTACGAAAATGTCATTCGATCTCGATCAATGGTTCTCGTTCTGAAGAGCGGCACAAGTGTACAGAGAATACTGACTTTATCATACACAAATCCTGACACGCTCCCAAATTTCATGGTCACGTGCTAGTTTGGTCCTCCTCGGCGAGAAAGACCGGGTCCCAAAAGTTCGTTGGTAAGGACAGGTCAAGGAAGTCACCAAAAAGCACGTCAATATCTTCAAGAGCATCCTGCCGGCTTTCCTCGGCTCTCTGCGACTCTCTGGATGAATCCGTAGGTCCCTCTTGTGGCGCAACGGCTGCGGGAACATAACCAGAAACGCGAGGGCTATAATTGTCAGCCGCTAGCTGCGTGGTGGAAGCAGGGGTGAGTGCATTTGACGCAGACGGGATGCTTTCAGAGTCCATCGGCTGCCGAACGCCCTGTCCCTGGGATCGGTGCCATCTAGACTTCGCCCCATCAAGCTCACGCAAGGCCCTGCGTCCCAGACGCGCCATTGCCTCTGCAGAGTACCAGTAGATGCCCATACCCTCCAACAACGAACAGCACGCCTCTAAGCTGGCCTTTGCTCGGTTAAAGTGGGTAATCAGCCTACTTGATCGAAATTGCTGATAGGAGACGCTCATGGAAAGGGATAGTGCGTATGGAATGATGGGCAGAGGAGGCAAATCCTGGGCACATTCAGTTGCTATGATGGAGTGTATCCGGACCGCAGCGAGGCCTTGTCGGATACTGGAATTGGAGTTTTGGGGACGATCGTGCATTCGGGACCTGCACGAAAGAATGGCGACGGCATGATAATACACTTCAAGGAAGCCTTCGAGACGGTCAGCAGCAGACAATGGGAAGAGAAAATCCACCCCGAAGATCATGTAGCGTACCCAACATAGTAAAATCCAATTCCTCCCCGAAGTTGTCCCCCATGATCTCCTCAAAAGATGGAAAGTTGGTTTCCCAGCCGACGGTAGGATCCGCAGATGGCCTATAGAATGAGATCACGGTCGAGAGCAAATCCGAGATGGCAAACCACACGTCGAATGTAGACTTGGGATCAGAGGTCTTGACATTTGGTTTTCTCAGACCTATGTCCCGGTCGGCAAGGAGAACTGAACGGCCGCCTATGCTCGCGTGCATCTTATCCAGGGTCCAGAGACACCAGAAAAGTCGTGATAGAGAATCCCCCTGTACTCGATCAGGTCTATCGAGGTGCAGACCCGCAGTCTGAGCCTGGTGGATAGCCCGACAAAGATGCATAGATGCAGCCTCGGCGCCATCATAGCCTTCACAATGCAAAGACATCAGCGCTAATGTACGTATGCGGGCGATTCTGTCCGACTCGAGCCCGGCGTCCATCGCGACAACAAGTCCATTGTAAATCTCGGAACAAAACTGTCGAGACGTACTGCGAGGGCCATTAATGCTTGTACGAAGAAACGAGCTGGCAGCTTGGTCCTTGGCAGCCACAAGGCAAATTGCCCGCTCCAGAAACACGGACACACTTCCATCGGAGTGAGCACGAAGAAAGGATTCTTTATCAACAAGCGGAAGGATAGGATGAATTCTAGAGAAATAGATGGAAATCAATTGGTCCCGAGTCGAGGAAGGCAGACGATGACAAGCATTCAAAGCCGATGCATACCGCTCTTGTAATAAAGAGGCCACGGACTGAGAATGTCGACTCTGCGTAAACGACGAATTAACCGGAGCAGTGTTTACATCAAACGCTGTATCATCTCTATGGCCATCACTGCTTTGTGAGCTAATCCAGAGGCCAATCCGATCTCGAAAACGGCTGCCAGATGCGCCGTCCAATTTCTCGCGAATCACAGCTTCTGGGTTGAGATCTCCTACAAATCGTTCTAGTCTGGAGTTATCAGGCGATACAGATGTCGAAAAGGTAGGCTTCGCTGGCCCAGCGCCGCCCAGAGAGGATGGGCTGCCTGGGTGCTGATTGCTGTCGGAACGAAGAGCAGTACGCTCAAGATGATCTCCGAAAAGAGCTTGCGCCCGACCTGAGACAGACCCTGAGCTGATGATATGGCGGCAGCGTTTCTTGTTGCAACACGGTTTAGCTCTTCAGACCGTCATTGTAGATTAGAGTGCTGGTCGAGTATAGATGGTGATGACAATATAGATCGGGAAGAGGGGCTAAAGCACACAACAGACAGGAATGAAGGGCGGGAGGAGAAAAGTTGGTTGAAGAGAAGAATGATACCTTTCTTCGCTGGCAATCAGCGCATGCTCGAATGGCTCGTGTGCGACGTCGCGATTGGGGAGTATCAGCAACCCATTTGAGCTCCATCCTCACATGATAGTGTATAGCTGAAAATACAGTTGCAGCAGAATTCCTGATCCCAGGTAGACGGTTGGATGGTTCCTTTTCGGGCTGTGTCAGTGTTCTTCATAGATACTTAATGTTTCGTGCAGGGCTATACTCCAATTATTATAATAACGATCAATATTGACGCTAATCCATAGCAGCATGAAGTGCTTAGCTAGCACTTAGCGGTGCTGCCGAAAGAATACCTTAGATGGATCTATCTTGAAATGACCAACCACGGATATGGATGATTTGTGATGTTTGGAAACGGGTGGTACCAGTCTTGAGCGCCCCAGGGATTATCAATAATAGAGAGCTATAGCGCCGGAGATTGCAGGCTTTGAAATCTCATCTAAATTCCGATCTTGAACTTGACACATACTTGAAAGGGTTCGATTAATGCCAAGCCCACGTTACTATTATTATACGCGTGAGCAACGCGATCACTGTTACAGACTTAGAGCGACGCGTTTACCCGGGGAAGCTAAGTGCTGATGCGGAGTACGAGAGTCTACAGCTCAATTTGGTGAGATAATTCTATATGTGGATTCATCACATTCTCAAATTAGGTGAGTTTTCTTGCTTAAATCACCGAGTAAATCCATTTCATATCTTTACAATTGGTCATTATTACTTCTACTACGCCCTTCGTCCTTCTCAAGTCGCGGATTTCGACATTCAAGCTCTATTCACATACGAAGCAAAGAACCTTAAAGCGCGTCATGGCCAGCCCGACAGGGCTCAAACGTAATGCTAACCATTTATCAACACCAGCGTGTGATGCGAAGAAGCCCAAGGCCAATGGCAGTATCACGTCCTTCTTTGGTGCCCCTAAGCCGAGGCCTGTCGACGCCAAAACCTTGACCATTTCGTCCCCTTCCTCGAACTTCAACAAAAACAAATGGGTGGCATCGTTGACGTCTGAGCAGCAAGAACTCCTGCGGCTGGAGATTGACACACTGCACGAAAGCTGGCTGTCTAAGCTCAAGGAGGAGCTGGTCACACCAGAGTTCTTGGGGTTAAAGCGGTTCCTAAAAAAGGAGAGGGAGTCGGGTGCAAAGATCTTTCCTTCAGAGAATGAGATTTACTCTTGGTGCGACTCCTTCCTAGCCATTTCATCGACGAGGCACAGAACTAGGTTGCTAATAAGATCAACCCCAGGTCTCGACATACACCCTTGGACCAAGTGAAAGTGGTCATCATCGGTCAAGATCCCTATCACAACCATAATCAGGCTCATGGTCTAGCATTCTCGGTTCGGCCTCCCACTCCTGCTCCTCCCTCTCTGGTAAATATCTATACCGGAATCAAGAATGACTACCCTACTTTTCAGCCACCGCCAAACAAGGGTGGCCTGTTGATACCGTGGGCTGAGCGAGGAGTACTCATGCTCAACACCTGCTTAACAGTCCGCGCTCATCAGGCGGCAAGCCATTCAAACAAAGGATGGGAACGCTTCACTCAAAAGGCCATCGACCTCGTCGCTCGAGTACGAACTAATGGTGTGGTTTTTCTGGCCTGGGGCTCGCCGGCAGGGAAACGCGTAGCAGGTATCAACCGGCAAAAGCATTGCGTTTTGCAGTCGGTCCACCCTAGTCCGCTCAGCGCTCACAGGGGTTTTGTAAGTCTTGCTTCACTCCCTCGCAATCATGGCAGACCCTTTCGAACCCTGTTGTACTGACGTGAGACTTTATGCGGAGTCTAGTTCAACAATGGCCATTTTAAAAAATGTAACGAGTGGCTCGCTGAACGTTATGGTCCGGATGGCATCATTGACTGGAGTCTGACCCCGAAAACAAAGGCAGGCGGTCCGCTTGCCGCTATCTCAAGCCCAGCTCCTGTGATCGATCAGGTGAAGACGTCCCCAGCGAAACTGCCTGATTCGAAGCCTTTTGAAGAGAGCAAAGTTATTAGCGTGGAACTTATGGACCCTGACGGATCTGTTGATGAATTTGACGATGATCTCGATGCTCTTGAGGCTCTAGCGGCAACCGAAGCTGCAACATGAGCTGTTGAATACCTGATTCAATTGGTGTATGGTGTATCTCCAGTAGCTACTACTCACGAAGGGGCCATCTTTGTGTTTTTAGGATGTGCAGCTGTATCAGCAGTTCTGTACCAGTGAAAATCTATGTGTCCTATGTTTGTGTTTTCAACCCCTTGCCCCTTTCTTCCCTTCACTCGGCAGAGATACTACTGCCCCAGGTCTTCAGGTTGACTAAGAAAGTGCCCTATTTCTGCCGAGTGTCAAATGAAGGTGTTGTAGCATGCTGCACTACAAATGTAGGTACCTCAGTTGATTGAGTCAAGCGAGCGCAGCGAAAGTGTTGCTAACAAAAGACTTCCGGCCTCGTCGCGGCTCCTACCATAATCGTCTTGTTAAGCCACATATAATTAAATAGAACGCTCTATTCGGGGTAGGATACAATCATGATGTTTGAAATTCGGATACTTAAATGAAGTCCTTCAGCTAAAGTAGTAGTCTACAGTTCATCATGATCGCCCTTCTCGTCGCCAGTAGCAGCAGGAGCTTCAGTCTCGGTGGATGTAGCCGAAGGGGAAGCGCTAACATCATCACCTTCTTCGACTTTCTCTGAGCGAGCCTCAAGAGCGTCGACGTTGTACTTGCCGTTCTCCTTGATGAAGTTTGCAAGATCCTCGACGGTACGAGAGCCAGAATACTCGACAGGAGAATCCTTAGCACCGGCGGGATATAGTTTGATGGTAGGGAATCCGGTGATGGAATCGGGCACGTCGTTGGCGGTAGCATCGATCTTGGCAATGGTGACCTTATCTTTAAGATCACCAGCATAGAGAGCCGCTAACTCATCGTACTTGGGGGCCAAACTATGAAGGAATCGTTAGCTCACCTTTCATCCCAACCTTTTGGTAGGAGGACGGGCAACACTCACGCTTTACAGTGTCCACACCACGGGGCGTAGAATTCGAGGAGAACATCCTTCTCGTTATTGATGACAAGATCCTGGTAGGAGTGAGCCACCACGACTGTGACGGGTCCTTCTTGGGTTTCAGGAATAGGCTCAGACTTGATGCTGGGCTCAACCTTGCCATCAAGAACATCTTGGATGAACTGGGCGATGTCTTTGGCATTGATTTCCTTGGACTGGTCGTAGGGGTACTTGGCGTTCTTCTCAGGATCCTGGATAGCGAAAGCGGGGAATGTCTGGGGGTCAAGGTTAAGGTTTCCGGCGTGGGCACCAAACATCTTGGCATCAATAGTGGCGATGTTGATGGCTCCCTTGTGCTTCTCAGCAATGGGCTTGAATGCCTCGGTGTACTGATCACGCTCTTCCTTGGTCTCGGCGAAGATGTACGCGAGTGGGATACCGGCCTAGAACACAGTCCAGGGTTAGCTGGTATGGTCAAAGCAGATTGATTGTTCTCGATCATTGGAGACAAGAACATACCGTAATATAGCCAGAGTAGGTCTCGGGGCCAATCTCGCCCACGAGGGGAGTGCTGGCAGTTTTCACCCAGCTGAGGATCGCTTCCTGGTCAATCTTTCCGTCGTAGATAGCCTTTTTCTCATCAAAGTCTTTGTAAAGTACAATTGAGGGTTGCTTGACACCCTCCGCCTTGGCAATAGCTGAGTCGCCGGTCGCGGCAAAGAGGTAATTGTCTCTCTGAGATTCAGCAAAAGAGGTGAACACATCATTAGCAGCCTTATCGTCGGAGGCAAAGTAACCGATGACAACAATCTTATCCATGGTCTTGATCTCCTCGAGGTTCTCTTCAGTGACAGTCGAGACGGCGGGGAGGGACTGTTTGATCATGTAGGAGACAATCCTTTTCGAGCAAGGTGAGTTAACAATGTATCCAGTAAATAGGAACCGGGAGGCGAGGACATATCGAGGGGGAAAGCAGAGCGCAAATGATCAGGGACGAGGGTTGATAGAGGCGCACGCTGGGAATGGTAAAACTTACGAGTCAGCCTGGCGAGCTCCCTGGTAAGGCTTACTGGAATCAGGGCCGCGGAAGATCTTGAGAGTAGGATAGCCTTCGACGCCATTCTCTCTGCACAAGTCCTCTTCCTCAGTGCAATCAACCTTGACCAAGGGAATATCTTTTCCCTTGAGCTCAGTGGCAGCCTCTTCATACTTGGGAGCTAGAGCCTTGCAGTGGCCGCACCAGGGCGCATAGAACTCGGCCAGCACCAAGTCATGCTCCTTCATAAAATCCTTGAACGAGTCTTTGGTGAGAGAGACGACATCGGAAGTGGTATCAGCTGTCGCGTCAGCAGCAGAGGCTACCGCGCTAGCCCCGAGAAGGCTTAAAACCCAGGGAGCAAAAGACCGCATGATATAGAAAGGTCTCAGGAAGAAACAAAAAAGAAGGTTAATGGGATATATCAAGGACCGAGTATGAAGATCCTCTTGGAAGTAGCTGTAGACTCAATTCAGTCCTGCTCGACTGATGAGTTGAGAGTTGGACAAGAATGAATCTCAGTCCGGGTTGCTACCCTACAGCACAAAGGCAAAGATGAGGATGATGGGAAGGGCACAGCGGAGGGAGAACAGACGATTCAAGAGGTGAGCGGCCCCATTAAGTACAGGTATGGAGAAGAGTTGAGGACAGTTTGTTCTTTCTGCAGTCAGCTGGCTGTTCGAGCTCTGTGACTGGCTCCGCTAAGCCCGCCTAAACAGTGAATGCTGCAAGGGACTCGTAAAATCATAGGTAAATACTCCGTAAATAAGGTAGTTAATGAATCATAATAATAATACCCGCATCGGAACTCATAAGGCCATAATTCACAAAGTAGGCAAGTTTTCGACGGAGAATGTCCCGTACCCAAGTCCTATCTAAGAGTCTTCGATTACTCCGTCCTCTGTATAACTTTCATCATCCAGGCAAATAAGGTAACAGCCTAGCATGTACCTAGGTACCTTTGTCTTTCCATTTCCCTGCATGGATTTCTTTGTACGGAGTAACTGGGGTATCCATAGGGCCTTAGCACAGGCACACCTGATAAATTAATGAAGTACGCTGTAATTTATTATACCTTTAGGGTAAGGTGCCATACCATCGAGTATAAGGTGGTATCATTCCGTCCCAGGCGTGTAATTCTCTCCTGCTCATGTTTGTGAGGTACCTAGGTACCTTACTTTACTTTACCTACCTACCTCATAAAATAAATTAATGGTACTACTTAGTGTCATTTATCCATCTGCTCTTAAAATATTGCTTCTGACTCCTATAGTTACTCCAGTTCATGTTCAGGGTATTAATAGGTAAGGTAGGTAGTACAGAGTACCTAAGGTATGGCTGGATAGTACCACAGAGTAGTATCTTACTACCTTGAGTATAAAGGTAGGTAGGTGCCTATGTTACTCTGTAGGAATGAACTACGAAGTAAATCACTCATCTTTCTTCTTTTGACACTCTGTATGCTGGTTGAATACGGAGTGCTACTCCGTGGGCATGATTCATCCCTACCTTCTTACTGCAGGATTCCAACAACTACCTGAATTATTAGGATAATATTCAAAAAGGAGTCAAAACCTCGGGAACGGGTCCTTGACTCCCAAGGTGGTGACCAAAAAGCGAGGATTAGATTTATTCAACACACCACAAGTTGTGCACAGTCGGAAACTGGTGTAAGGAATGTGATACCTACAGATTCCAGACTGAATTGCCAGATAAGTCAATATTCAGAGAAGCGCCCAGCTGCCAGGGAGTAGAAAGATGTTGCTTGTAATGAGGCAGAATAATCATGTCTCACTGCATGGTACTGCTATACAAAATTGATGAGACCATGTCGATCCGGTCGATCATCGACACTATTGAGGTGTTTCCTCATAATTCTTCTTAATGCGATTCCGAAGCTGGTAAATTGATACCTGATAAATCATAAAATGGAGGCTAAGAACGCCTGTGCCTCACTGCCTCCTGATGTATTAGGGCTATGGGTAATGTCTGATTCTTCACTAAAAGGCAGTGAATGGGAATTTGTGTGAGCTGAATGAATAGGTGTCTTTGCCTGGACGCTCCTCAGTACATCAGTCATTTTCAGATAGTGCACTTGATACAATGAATGAATTAATTTTGGTCGTCCCGGGGCCGGACCTCTTTAAGTGTATGGTTCATCGTAGTTTGTACATAGCTTGGAGTTCTTATGAGAAGCTCAGCAGTGGGGAGAATGTGTCCCTATACCTTAGTAATATACTACTATCGGGAACGACCTATTGGCAAGCTGACAGACACACCGTTAGCCGACATATATGTAGATAGGTGACATGTTTCAATCCGTCCATTTGCTTGTGTCGCAGAGTAAGGTAGCACAAGGGTACGTACGAAAACGCTGAACAGTGGATACATCTCCTTTTCATTAGTATGAGGTGAATGCTTGTAATACTATGTACTCCACTGTGTCATTTGCACTTCAAGTTAGTGCGAAAGCGGCCCTATCTGAGAGAAAGAGACCGAGTAACAGTAACTATAGCTCACTTGGCGGCGCATGGTCCTCGTGTCCGGGAAGCGTTCCGTAGGTTTGAGCGCCTGATGGCTGCAATTCTGCAGCAAGCGCAAGCGCATCTCTCTTCCCTCGTTCAACATCCACAAGTAGCATTAGCGGCAATGGGAGAAATATCAACACGGCAAGAAACACAAATGCAGGTCGAATTTCGCCGTAGCGATCGGTGATGATGCCGACAATTGCAGGCCCAAAAATGCTCGACCCTTTGTCAGTAATTGCATAAAGAGCATAGAATGCTGCTTCGTTGCCAGGAGGAATCAACTCTCCGAAGAAACTGCGGCAGTAAGAGGATAGCCCGCCCATGACAAGCCCATACACAATTCCCAGCGGGAACATCTCCCACGGCTGCTGGAGGCCCAAAAACCCGAGGCTCTTAATTGCTGGAATAAACCCCAAAAGGCCATAGAGAGGCACTAGTTCGAACAAGAGAATGCATGCAATGATTGTTTGTGACGCGCTCAGATTGAATGCTCGCGAAACAGTACTCCAAGAAAACGCCCCCAAGACACCGGCCATCATTGCAATTACATTGATAAGTCCCAACGCTGCGGGCTGCATATTGAGTTGTGTCTTTGCGAAAAGTACCGCGGTCCCGCTAACGGTGGCAATTCCATCACTAAGAAGAAACCAAGCGGCGAGAAACAGCAAGATGTCTTTGAGATGACGTGTCCGCACTGCTGTCCGATAAAGCGACTTCCAAGCATAAGCCATGTAACCAATCCACGAGCGGGTGTGCTTCCCTCGATAAACGGTAGGCAATGGTGGGCCTGGGCGAGGTCGCAGCCAGAGCGCGGCAGGTATTGTGAAAAGAAACCACCAGAGCCCGATTAGAAAAAGTACGAGGCGCAGGGAGAAGGTAGTTTGGTTGGTAGCTATGACGACGAGGATGCAGACGATTTGTAGGATAACGGCACCGATGTAGCCAATTCCAATGCCAAGAGAAGATATCCGAGTTGATAGTGTCAGCTCTTGGGAAACTGTAATGGTGGTTGCAGGATGCATGTCCGTCGCGTTTTCGCTGTCTCTTCGATGGGCATGAAGTAGGGGCGAGGTGGCGTCAGAGTCGATGCCATGATCAATATTGTTTGTGAAATCAGAATGACCTTCTTGAGCGCGAGAATCATCCAGAGCAGACGGCGATTCGCAAACACATCCAAGCACAGAAGGATGGTGGCGTACTAACAAGGGTAGGAATGAATTCAAAAGCACAAAGGAGGCTCCAAAGCAGGTGTTTGCAATTATCGCAATCAGTCCCCCCACAATATAGAGCTTAGGCACCACACCGAGAAAGAGCATTGTTGAGACCGAGCCAATCACAGCGAAAGCCACTAGGAGCAGCTTTCGATGACTTCCATGGTCTGCAGCGCCTGACATGGATATGATCAAGATAGCTTGGACGAAGACACTCACCGAGAAGGTATACATTGCGAAACTCGCGGTATTTATCTCGACACCGAATATGTAGATGACACACGGGCTTACCCCAGATGGCCCGCTGGTATCATATCTTGAAGAAAGTGTCCACTGGGCTTGTGTGGACGTCTTCGATGGACCATTCAAGGTAGCACTGCAGGGAGTCACCATATCGGATAAAAGAACACCGCGGTCGCGAGCCATTTGCTCTAAGGTGATGGGGAGGAAGGAGCCTATGGTAAGTGTCAACTTTAGGAGCAAATGAAGACGAACGAAGGTCTGTTGCCAGACTTTTGCATACCCATAGCGCAGACTGTAAAAACCTCTGCTGCCCAGCCATAGCTATACCACCCAGCGAGTTCCTTTTTGCTGGTAGGCCGAGTATCATCCCCAGGGTATTGCGGCCGCGTGATGCTCGTTTCGCTTTCATCGCCGGCCCGCATATTGACACCAGCTTGAGACACGCACTAGCATTATACGAAGGGTCTGGTTGTTCGAAGCAGTTGCTCCCTCAACAGCTTGAGCTGTAATTTCTACCTTTCTATCATGATGCTTTAAGTCTTAGGCAGATAAGAGAAGGAATAGCCAGCCTACCACAGTATAAAGCAATGATTTCTGAAAGACCGCCAACTTAGGTGCACCTAGAAAAGGTGTCAGCAAGCGATAAGGATGGGCTCTTCAAAGCGTTGCTTGACCATACTAGTAGACCATGCAGGTTTGGTAAGATACGCCGGGTAAGATCAGACTGGATGTTGGATGAAGTCGATCGAATGAGGAGCCTTTGGCGAAGAATTATTTGGAGGTTTGCAGGAACGACATAAGTTGGGTTCCCTAATTAGTGAACGAACACAGTGCTGGGGCAAAGTAATCAGTCTGAGGCAAAACAAGTAAAGACTCCTTCTTTTCTTTGTCCGTCCAGTGTATCTCACTCGTTAACCAAGGGACGTCTGGCCATCGTCATCAACGGACTTGAGGCTCTTGAGCTCCTTATCTGAGTGGCTCCATAGCAGCTTACCTTATCCATAGCTACCCTAAGTAGGTAGTCTTGACCTAAATAGGTTAGCAGAAATACGGAGAGAGAATGATAGGTACGGAGTACCTTAGCCCGGTACCTTCTAGGTAAGGTACCCACCTTGGTAAGGTAACTGGACAGTAACGTAAGAACAGGTCATATTACCAAGAACTAAAAGTCTAAAACTACCTTATTAAGTAATCACTCAGGCATACCGTACATATCAGGCACCAAGGCAGCATCACATCATGAATCTGCAGTCCATCATGTCTTTGTCCGAGTGCACGAGTACTGCACCTTTTTGACAATACATCGCCCCATCAACTTCTCAATATTCCTTTCCATTGCTCGTATATGCCCAGTATATCTGCAAGCGTCATTTGTGGTGTGGTCACCTCTTTAATCTTCCATGGGGCATAGACGCAATCTCCTTGTTGCTGCAGCAAAGAGCCTCTTTGATGAATTCCACCCTTTCGTTCGCGAGGACCCCCAAATCCTGTCTCTGAGACAGTGAATTACAATTCGACTGAAAAGACTCAGTGTATGGCTTATTTGCCATTCTATTGAATGCTGTTGCTTTGTGAATCTCTTGAGCAGGACCGACCAACGCGAGTTTTCGTGGATATTACCTTCGCAAACTCTCAATCGGCCACCTGAATCAATTCTTCAAAGGCCGATAAGACTACCTCCTAAGGATCCTTACTCCGATTTGTCCGCGCATCATTCCTTGCTTCACCGGTCGTTTACTCTACTTTCAGTGCAGTTGCAGCGCTCTCGTCGAGCTAGCTTTGCGCATACCAGTTGATCACGGATGGCAGCAAGCTGAAGCATTTGTTCCAGCGGGTTTTGTACTGTCAGCTTCCCTTCCTGGCCCTAGCGCCGGCGTGTCTGGGCTCAGAGCAGCACCCGACTTAGGTCGCTCACCTTGTGCCGTGCAGAGGGTGAAGGGGGGGGAGGGCTGATTCCAGAGGCCGGAGGTGCCGTATCTACAGAAATGCCGGGCGTCATCATGGATAATGCTACTATTGGTGGGCCCAGGCATGCGCCAGACAATCATACCTCGAGCAATGGTGATAACTTGCGAAATGGGTCGTTGCATATCAACGGAGCGGCGAAAGGTGCCAAAGATTCCGACCATGACAAGGAAACATATACCGGCACACCTGGAATTGACGGACACAAAGTTCTGCCTGAGCTAGCTCACATCACGCAGGGATTCTTTCCGTTCTCGACGCTGGTCAACCGATCTGTGCAGCAATGCTGGAATGAGCTATCTGACCTTATTACAGAGCTGGCGGCAATACAAGTGTCCCCGCATAGCTCAATGCCTTTATTGCCTGTCAATGGAAAATCTCCTGGAAACCAGTCTCCCGAAAACCTCCAGAAAAAGCTCAGAATACTAGATTTTGCTCATGCTAAACGGGCCGAGTTCATTAAACTTCTCGTCCTTTCACAATGGAGTCGGCAAGCGCGCGATGTCAGTAAATTAATTGATCTACAAAATTTCATTCGCGCTCGCCATCAAGCTTTCGTGGATGCGTTGCAGCGAGTGGGAGACATGAAACGAGACCTGGTGCAGGCTCAGGTGGCCAATCCGGACCTCCAAACTGCCCTGGAGATCTTGTCCAAGGGCAGGCTGGAATCCTTAGCGGATGTAAGCCATGTTTTCACGCACGAAGCTCAACGATTACTGACTCAAAGTTATCTAGCTCGGTTACAAGTCCCCCAAACTTCTAACAGCGAGAGGCGCTCTGAAAAGATTACATAAAATAAACAGAATCATCAGCGCCAGACTTGCATTACATGATCCAATCCCTCGCCCATTTCGGACCTACCGAGTTCACGACGGCAGAGTGACTTTTGTCGTGCGCGGTGAATTTGAGCTCGACTTATCCGTCGGGGCAGAAAGCGAGCTCTCCCAGTTCTTCTTCGTTGATATCCGCTTTCTTTACTCCCCGTCCTCCAACATTCCGAAGGGTCGAATGTCTAATGAGCTTGATGCTAAAGTCAATGATAAGCTTCGTGATAGCGGCTTAACAGGCTGCTTCAGTTTCCTGCATGGCTTGGTATTGACCAACAAAATTCACATATTATTCAAGCAGGCCATCGAGTTGGCTAAAGGTCTTTGGTCAGACTCATTACGTGTCGAGCTATTGCATCGTACCCTGGTTATACAATATTGGGCTCTAAAACCAGGACCCAAGAGTTGGATCGAGATTGGGATCAAGAGTGGTTATGGGAATGCTGACAACCAAGGCTTTGGGATACCATGTCTGGGCTTGCGATGGATAAGGGACGGCCAAGAGGTTGACAGTAAAGACATTGAATTCGACGCAGAGGATCTATCAATGGAGTGTCTCCTGCGGAGTGTCATTGCTCTACATATCTCTTATTTGCTCTCGTCGGCTTACGGCATCCTAAGTGAATATTCGCTATTCTCCACCGGCGTTTTGTCTTCGCAGGCGCTTTTGAATGTGACCGAGCCTGGCGAATGTCAACTCTCCGTCCAGCTCACGGGCTCCAGACATCTTCGGGTATCCATTGAGCCGATGTCAGGAGCTATTATCTTGTCCGCTACCCCTTGTCTCTCAGAACGTTCCGAAAGTGATGCTGGTCTGGACAGGTCCACCATCGATGATCTAGTGACCCGTGTTTCTCGGCTTCGTTGCATTGCAGCTATAGAGGAACTAGAGTCAAATGTCAGGATTTTGGGATTTGAGACGGTCAGCCCAAAGGGACTCAAAAATGATATCCGGAAAGTTTTTCCAACTAATGTCTTACGATTCTCTCTTTTCTGGCACCCTTCCTGGGAGCGAAATTGGGTTGTGGCTGCAACAAGCAGCATCGCAGGCGACAACTGGTGGGTTGTGCAACTTCGCCGGCCTTCAAAAGTCGCAACAGATTTTTCGGGTCCTGATACAAGTATTTCACTTTGTTCAGGGCATAACATGAGCGATACCTTTCTTGCTACGAACCAACAAACCAGCTCCTCGTCATTCCCCGATCTGGCCTATTGTCTTTCTGGGATGGTAGCAGTTTATGCCAACGTCAGCTATCTAGCCGATTTGCAAGCAGTTGAGTTTCACCCACCATTGCGCGCATTGAAAGTTGAGTCCGACCTTCGAATTCCGGATATTTTCATTCGCTACCAAGTATCGACCCTTCCTCGGGCCTTTCAGCTAGTTTTGCCCGCAGGATTGAAGAGAAAGAGCTTTCTTAAGAATACGGTTCGCCTTGCCTTCCATGGGATTGACCGTCGCAAGAATATTGCCATATTTGTGGCGTATGGCAACTTGGTGGCACCCTTGAGAAATTTGTGCACATTAGTTCCAAAGTCGGACAGCTCCCTAGTTTTCAAGCGAGGAGGTAGTGGCTTTGCCCTTCGGCTTCTTGCTCCGGCCGGTCAACCTGTCATCGTACAGCTATTCAAAAGTCTACAGACTCTGGAGTGCGCGTTGTCAATTCTCGATTTTCTTCGGCAAAAGAGATTGACACCTCAGTCATTGTCGCTTACTCATATAGCCTTTGCTTACGGCCCAAGAAGGGATCTCTCAGCCATTATTGACATCGGGATGTCCGAGGTCCTCTCTTCTGCGGAGCTTGACCCTGTTCGCATTCTAGCAAGGACTGATCCCCTACTTTTTCTCAATCTGGGGATTCGATTTAATCATCCGAACCCTCATCGCCGGGTCCAAGGGTCTCTCGCTGCCGCTTTAAACCATGCTTCCAATGAAGCTGGTTTGGATTTCGTTACCGAGATTCTCTCTTTCACACTTCCCTTGATGCGAGCCTTGGAGCAAATAACATCTAATGCGTCTCGCCAGGAGACTTTCAGGTTACAGGTGATTGTGCGCAATGCGTACACATTCCTCCTCCATTATACTTATCAGGGCTTCCGTTTCCAACTTACAACGAGCCAGCATTTGGGGCGATTGACTTGGGTACTAAGAGAATTGGGCAGCTCAGAGGTCAGACCAGGCCACGACCAACTCAAAGCCAGGCTGCGAGGCACATTGTATCATTCCAAGGGAAACGGTTGGAAAGGCCTTGGAAATGGAGTGATTGCAGATGCTGAGGGAGTCGGCAATGTTCTTTGGGCCCTGGATGGATGTTTCACCGGCGCCCAGCATGATACTTGGTTACCGCGAGAAACTAAATCTGATCAGGATTACTCAAACCAGCCGGACTCGGAGCATCAGAATCAAACCGGGGCACCCTCGCAGGCTGGCATGGCTAAAGATACTACAATGACGGCGAACTTCATTAATGACAAAAGTCTTCAGCGACACCCTGTTGCTTCCAACGCTGCAGATGTTATTACAATTGACTGACGCCTCTGTATAAAGTGATCTCCACTTTTTCATCCCTTTTATACCGCGGGGGGCGCCAACTCCGCACGTGTAACAGGATTGTCTCCAAGCAATGTCTCCTTCAGATGTATTCTTGCTAATACATTACTTTGTGTGTACCCAATTCACACCATGCAGTTTTGACTGCAATATGATGATTGCACGCGAATAATGGTATTTTACTTCGGGCAGCGTATACTCCTTCTAAAAAATTACATATATATCGGTGCCGAGGGCTGAAACCAAATACTGTAAGCTAGCACCGACCTGGTCACATACGGTCAGCTCCAATGCTTCACTCAATACAGGTAGGTGACTTCATCACATGAAATAGCACTCCTAAACCAGAAGAATTGCAGTTGATGATTTGCTATAGTCGCTCCTCTTTCACACGCCCCCGATTCTTCAATACGTCATACTCGACCCATTTCATACAGGTCGATCCTTCTTCAGAGATGAATCTCCCTGGATTCATGACATGGCACCCTTCGTAGGTCATACAGAATGGTGCTACTTCAGGATCAGCCAAAATAAATGCTGTCGGCAATGGGTACAGTTGCAACGAGGCTGCATGATCCCACAAGACAGGTCGCATCGACAGCGGAAATGGGGACATTGTTCCCTGGTCTAATATTGTTTTCACTAGTTTTCGCGCCGTGTGCACACTGGAAGAGGATTGCCGAGTTTGTGCATCTGCCGGATGGGCTTGAGCATGAGTTTCATTTTCAGCTGTGGCAAGTCCAGCCTCGTCTTCCGGATCTTGTGGAATCGCCGAGTCACACTCATTCTCTCCTTGCTTGGTGGCCACTGCGTTCCGCCTCAGCCTTCCTGTAATGTCATCTCGAAAGATGGCAATATCATGCAAGGGCCCAAAGACGGTGAGACGTGATGGATTGGAGGTCCAGATAGCTTCGCCGGCAGGCTCGGAAGCTTGCGATCGCCCAGACTCGGAATTTGCCGATGCAAACGCACGCTTTATCCTCGACGTAAACATATCCGGAACTGGCTGACGTGGTACTGTCGAGGCAGCGCCCGCTGTGAAGGCAGACGACCATGGGTCGTTATCCCCAGGAACGAAGACGAAGGTAGAGTGTCGCAAAAGTTCAGGATAGTCGGCTAGTACAATGGAGAATGAATCAAAGAACTCCTTGTACTCGATGCTACCAGCATAGCCGCCTCCGTTGATTGTGGCCTTCTGGACAAAGTTCCCTATCATGACAAAGACTATGGGGCGTTCGGTCGGCGAAAGCTCACTATATGTACTGAAAACCTTCCTCAGCGCGTCAAGCGACTTGAGGTTGTCAAGATTAACCTCGCTCATGATAGCCATTTTCAGTCGTGTGGGCGAATCCGCGCCAACGTGCATACCTCGCAAGCATTTGGCTTGGATTCTCCTCATACGTGAACCTTGTGCGCGTTCACTCCCAATGCCTAAAATGTCAACCCATCCAAGCCCTCCGCTAGAGCTAATCTCTCCGTTGCTGTGCTGGTGATTCATTCCCAGTGAAACTTCTCGTCGTTCGCATGGAGGTCCGCAAATCGATACACCGAGAAATCGACCACCAATGGCGCCGCCAACTCCGCTGTTTCCGCCTAATACCGATCCTCTCACACTTCCCTCTTCTTCATAGAGTCCATCGACGAGGACTATCATTCCTGGAGCAAACCAAGCACCATCGTCTGGTATCGTTCGGGCATGACTCAGATCTAGCGCAACGCTACCTGTCAAATCGACCAAGGAGAGATCACCTGCGGGTGATATAGAGAGTAATCCTAGAAGCAGGTGTGACGTGCCACTTCTTCCAAGCAGGTTTGCAATCGGTGTCAACCTGTAACATTGAGTGGAAGCGAATGAGGATGACGACCTCTTCAGGGAGGGGCCTGAGGAATAACTCAGCGATGTTTGAAATGACTCATTCCGGAGCAGGCGTTGATGAACGATGTTATAACGGTCTCTGAATACGCTAGTCTTGTGCGAAGCCTGCGGGAACAATGTAGCCTTTGATTTTGTTACTTCAAAGTACTTCTTATCGACGTTGTAAGTCAAGCGTGGCATGTCGAATGCCTCAACAATCTTGATCCAATTTCTTGGGTGCAATGATAAGTCCAAGTCGTCATGTTCCTCATCGTTCAGTGTTGGATCTGGTGACAAGTGTGGCTTCAGTCGCCTGGCATCAGCATTGAGGCCAGTCACATCTATCGGTCCTTCTCTTGTTGCATTTGCTTTCGCAGGAACTACCCTTCCTCCACTCATGTTGCCCTCTAAGGCCAGCAAAATAGCTTTCAATGAGGCTCCTCTGCCTTCTTCAACAATAACGCCGCCCCCGGCCTTTTTCCAACTTTTGGCTACCTCATCCAAGACTCGCTCCGCAAGGCCTTCTTCGCGCCATCCAGAACCACAGTTTTTTCCCACAAAGGAAGCCAAAGTCTGCAATGCCGAGGATGAGATGGTCAAGTTGTGCTTCCTGGTGAAAGTACGGAAAGCTACAGGTCGAAGCGTAGAGGGTGGAAGTAAAATTGGCAAAACTGAGATCCTCGCGAGGGGAGGATTAAGATTTGATTTTCGAGAAGGATGTACCGGAGTACCGAACCCTGGAGATGAAGAGAAGATGGGTTCCGAGTCCAGACGACTATCCCCAACGAGCCGTGTGTGGTCCATTATTGATTCCGATGTGGTAGCAAATGTAAGCTTAGTCTCTTCAAATATGTCTCGGAAATGAGGACCAAATGAAAATAGCTTCAAGAAGGAGGATGAGCAAGCTCAATATAATAATTCATCCTCTGTGAATTTCAATGCTTTTTGTCATGATAGAAGAAGTGTATTCTGAAAAGGTAAACACGATGCTGGGGCAGAACGATTATAGATGATGATGATGATGATGTTGTTGAAACAATATAACTATGTATGGACCTGCTCTGTAGAGAGACGCGTGGTTGCGCGTGCTCCACATACGCATACGCGCCCGCGACAAATTCTAGGTTTGGACTACTCCGTAAGACCTTACTAATTTCTCTTTGCCGATATACTTCGTCGAAGCCGGTCAGCTCAGCTTTGCGACTCCAAATTTCCATTTTCATTTGGTTGTGCTTCCTTTTCTCATCATTTGAGAAGCGCCTGCTGATCTCCTAAATCACAATCCATTCCAGAGCCTATTACATCCCACGGTACTCTTGCCCTGACCATCATGGCAGAGCTTAACTCAGCAAAGACAGACCCAATAAAGCTGGAAAACACTGCAGATGCCAAGCGTGTACAGTTAGAAGACCTGATCGCGCGAGCTGCGGCGAAAGATGCAATCAAGGACTTCAATGCAGCTGCTGAGCTTTACTCCGAAGCTACGGAACTCCAAGCTGAGCTGAACGGTGAACTGTCACTCGGCAATGCTGATCTGCTGTTCGCCTACGGCAAAGCTTTATATAATGTGGCGGTGAGCAAGAGCGATGTCCTAGGGTCAAAAGTAGCTGGAGAGCCTCAAGCTCAATCAAATGATCTGCTTGCAAACAGCTCCAAATCTTCTGCACAGGTGCCTGGCGATAGTCTTATCCAAAATGCGATCGCTAGTGGGGTGGCCAAGCAAGAACATTCTAAAGATTTGAAATTCAGTCCTGGAAAGACTTTGAATCAGCCCTTTTTTCAATTCAGTGGCGATGAAAATTTCGATGATTCGGAATCCGAGGCAGCAGAGGGCGATGAAGGCCCCGATGGTGTTGACGATGACGATGACGATGACGACTTTGCCAACGCCTTTGAAGTCCTGGATTTGGCCCGTATACTCTACCACAAGAAGTTAGCCGCAGAAGAGGAATCAAGTGAGAAGGGAAAATCCGCCGAGCTGCTTTCCGATGTCAAACACGTTAAGGAACGCCTTGCAGATACGTACGACCTACAGGCAGAGATTTCACTTGAAGGGGAGAGATTCACAGATGCGGTGGCGGACCTCAAAACTGCACTTGATCTGAGGCAATCACTGTTTCCTATGGAAGATCCTTCCCTTGCTGAGTGTCACTACAAGCTTTCGCTCGCACTGGAATTCGCATCTGTCAACAATCGCAGCGAAGGCACTGCTGGAGGGGACAATGACCGCCATGGCATGATTGATGAAGCTATGAGAGAAGAGGCTGCGACTCAGATGGAGAAGGCTATTGAGAGCTGTCGAGTCAGAATGGCCCAGGAACAGAAGAAATTGGATGCATCAGACGCCTTGGACGAAGACAAAGCGACAGCTTTGAGAAGGAAAATAGCTAATGTCAAGGAGATCATTGAAGACATGGAGCAGAGAGTTAGTTCTCAAGGCATGCCCTATTTCTTTGTTGCTTGTTTACTCACGCATCACAGCTCCTAGATCTTCGTCGTCCACCTGTGTCGGTTGAGCAACAGAACGAGGAAAGCAATACGATGCTTAGAGGTATTCTAGGCCAGATTGTAGGTCAGTCAGCTGTTGAGCAGCAAGCGCGACTGGAAGCGATCACAAAAGATGCCAATGATCTATCTGCATTTGTCAAAAGAAAGCCAGCTAGCATTCAGTCTCCACCGCGAAGTGAACCTACGCAGAAACGCTCGGCTTCAGAACAAGCCGAGGACGAGTTCAACACGAAGAAGGCACGGACGGAAAGCGCTAACAATGTACGATGAATTGTCGCCCATCTTCGTTTTTACCGGCCTTCCCTCGGTGGGGCTATTCCCCTGCTACTCTCGATATGTTATAACTTGTTGCTCGGTTGCCTGTTTGTTGATTCTCGTATCACTATGGGGCTATTTTTCTATTATTTTGACTTCCGCTTGATACCCAACCTTCATGTCAGGCAGCGGCTTGATATGTGGCTAATCTGACATATGCGATGGTCCAACGCTTCTAGACAACTAATACTACCGTCGCTATTGTCACTATGATTCCAGAACGCCACTGGAAGGAAGCTGGCGGGAAATGAAAGGAATTAAAACTATGATTGTGAATCTCATGCCCAGTCCCCAATGACTTCTTGGTCTCAATATGCTCATCAAGGTGGGAACCCAAAAAACGGGAGACGGCGATCGAACTTTCGGCTTCTTCGGCGCACAGCCAAACTCGGACTCCATATCCCAGCAAATATGTCTTCACACTCGTCCTCGTCCTGGCTGTCAAATTCGATGTGCTCATCGCGGTTTATGTTTTCTGACGGCGCAGAGCTCAGGAAGCCAGGCGATACGGGTTGATCAGTATCGCATGGTGACTCCCATGATGACGACGTAGTTATTCGGTTTGTTTCCAAAATAAACTTGCCGACCTTATATCGCTGGGACTCTTCCTCGGCGGAGATATACTTCCAGCCGAGCACATTGCCGCAGAACGCGCAACTGATGTCTCTAACTGTATGAAGTCCGGTGACGAATTGACGTGGAACTGGTCTCTGTATCACAGTGTTGGGGAGCGATTCAGTCGGTGAAGACGACCCGCTCACAGAGACAGCACTGGCGGTAGGCTCCGCGGAAACGAGGTATGCGCGGCCATGACGACCAGTGAACCCTTTGCTGATGATTTGGGACTTGAGGCACAAGTCGGCTCCACATTTTGAACAGCAGAGGTATGACACATGCCCAGTAAGATATCTATTGTTTCCGTTCTCATGAGTATCTGGTTTCATTGATGAAGGCACGCGATTGGCATTGTGGCGCCTTGAATGGAACACTATTGACGGTAATAAGAATTTGGGAAACATGGGGGTAGGAGTTGGGGTGATTTTGTCGAGGGATATCTATATTACGTGGTGCGAGCTGAAGTGAATAATTGATTGAATGCTTCAAAAGGAACATACCCAAGTTTGACTTTGCGTCTAATCACACTGAGGTCATAGACTATCCCAGCAGCCAAACCACCAAAGTGCCAGTATGCAAGGGATGACCTTAACACATCAGAAAATGTTTCACATTCACAATTCTGGTTCTTAATAACATGCAGATATTAAGACAGCATTACTGCCTAATCGATACTGTTCAATTAGATATTCCAGGACCCTGGAGTATTAGCGAGGTAAACTCAAAGCAATCCACGCACCTATAACTACAGGCTGCCTAAGTTACGTAGTAGTAACAACCTAGGTAAGGATGTACCACAATTTTTGCGCTGTTTTTAGTATTGTAATTTAGGACTGCGCTTTCCCTGATAAGTAAATATGAAGGATTGCTTTGCCAAAGGACACAATAGGGAAAGGGTAAGTGAAAGAGTACTTGGGGGGGAAGAGGAGGAATAGAGGTCTTATTGGCTATGAGCCCTCCAATCATGATACAATCATATACAGAAGCAGGCAGTCCCTACTGAGTACGAAGGTAAGGTACCTAGGTAATCTTCTTAAAGAACCGATTACGTAAACGCAGTGCGTTCAAAACTGATTGATTCCTCGTTAGAAATGAGTGGCATCAGGGTCAGACGGTGAACTGAAGATACGACAGAAGTTCCGTAGAAATAAGATCATCAAATGACTTGAATGTTATCAGACCTCCGCACATAGGAAAAGCCATTTTGTGCTCAGGCAGTGTTCAACACACTGCTCAGAAATCCAAGGTTTCAATGTTGTCAGATTAAAACCACACCATCCCAGGTTTCTCACAATCTCGGAATCCGTTACATCCTGCGAACGGGGAATGCACGCAACAATCTGAGAACACTCAAACATAGGCATGCTGGCTAGCTCGAACAGGGCGATCAACCTGGAAAGAGAAAGGACAGAGGTAAGTCCCAAAGAAAGTCATAGAAATTTCCGCTGCAACTCTCATGGGATAACAAAAACTTACCCAGCTTTGAGGTTGTGGCCTAGCACACTGTTTTTGAAGAACAAGAACAATGTCCGCTCATCATTCATATCAGTCAAAAAACCTCGATAAATTGCGTCGCCAACGTAGTCCCAAACTTCGACCCAGTTTCGAATTGACCTTTTTTCACGTCCGGTCCAGTTCGGCCGGCTTTGGTACGCATCCATCCCAGGCGACTCTTGCTGCGCGAACTTCATCTCACCAATGAAAATCGCGGACAATTTGTCGCAGAAGAGCCTCTCACACTCTTCCGGAATGGTATACGTTGCCTCCCCTTTATATTCAGGCAATTGATTGCCCGGCCAGCTGCTCCCCATGGGCGAAGGAACGGGTAGCGAGCGGGGAGGACTTGAAGAGGGGGATTTTGACCCTGAGGGGACCTCAGGGATACCACTGTGCTCCTATACCGTGATGACAGATGTCAGCGCACATCATGATGACAGAATATTGAATTTTAAGCGTGGGCAAGTCTTACCGGCCCCCGTCGTGGTGCAGTAGTGGAAGCCGCTGACCATGGAAGTCAAAGCGTCAACACTGTAGCAGCTTGCGAGTACGCTGGGTTGGGGAGTGATGTCAAAGGACCATTGAAGCTGGTTGCAGTTATTACTTTGATTATTGATGGATTTAGCCATAGCGATAGCTTTTTTGTGGACTAAATCTTGACGATAGCGGTTTGTGCCAGAGCAGGAGACAGATTTGTTAAGGATTTATTGTGAGCAGATATTATCCAGGTAAAGTTGGAACAGCAATTATTGATATGATAATAAGTACTGGTGTTTGATTTGGAACAAATGGGATTGCTGGATAATGTCACTTTGCTGAAACTGTTGAGTGCTGCTAGATAACAGGGGTAGGTCCGAAGTCTTGATGAGCAGATGGATTCTGTAAGTCATATGAAGTTCCAAAAGGCCAAAGAACTCCGCCCAATCTTGGGCTATCATAGAGAGGTACATGAGTAGGATTAGTCACTGGGCCGCGAATTTATTACACCGTACTCGGTAGCCTGTATGCCCTAACCAGATTTGGCCAGGTCATTACTAGGTAAGGTAAGGTACTCCCGAGTACCGACTCGTCAGGTAATAATCTACTACCCAAAGTATTTCAATCCGATGGAAATGTTCAGAGCAAGGGAGGGACGAAAGTGACCGTACTATAGAGAACCAGAGCTTGCTAGAAAGTACCTTAAAAAATGTCACTATAATGATTCTGTAAAGCTAATGTCACAGTTCATCGCGGGGCAGCTACGGAGTACTAACTGGTCTTTGTATTCTGTGTCCTGCTGGATCCTCCTGATAGTTTCGTGCTCGCGCAATGGACATATCATGAAAACATTGGCCTGGTATTACCTATAACATACTTGCATATCACAACACTTGCTGGGTCTTTGCTGTTGATTTGAGTAATAAACAAATGTCTGAGAATCAAACGAAATTATTCCTTTGAGAACATTTCATGAAAGCCCCGTAAAAGGGAATCTCCATTCGCTCGAATTGGAGGAAAGATGACGAGGACGCGAGACTATCTACATTCTGAGGACTCTAAGAGAGAACTGACAGGAACACGAGATGTGGAAGTGATGATAGAACATAGCTGCGATGTACATGTACCTCACCACTCTCTTATAACTCACGATAATCGCTTGGTCTTATTCTTCGGTGTCTTCCTTGGTGTCGCTGAGGATTGACAGGTTGTCTGAAATATGGTGAGTCTTCTTCCCTCGCGAATGGTGAGCTAAATGAAGTCCGTTGTTGGTTTGAGAAGTGGCCAACGCCTGGTCCCTGCTGAAAACCCGCATTTTGGGGCATCGGCCCCGCCATCTGGTTCAAGCCCATCATCTGCATCGAGGCATTCCCCATGTTGGAGTATATGTTTGCTTGACCGTAGCCATTCATTGCACCATTCTGTTGACTGCCATATATGCCGTCTTGACGGGGATCGAATCCCAGAGTATTCATTGGATTCCATGCTTGGTTCATATTATTCGGGAAGCCATTTGCAGGTAGGCCCAAAGGATTCATAAACCCCATTCCTCCGCCAATGAACCCAGTCTCAGTGAACGGCATTGTAGGCATGCTTTGTGGATTCATAAAGCCAAAACCAAAAGGCATTGGTTGGTCGTGGGTGATGGATGAGACTTCATTCGAAGAATCTTGGGTTTGTGGATTTGTCGACCCGGTGGCCGCCTGAGCAATGGGATCGGCTTTTTGCTTTTTGTGCGACGGGCTCAAGTTCGATCTTTCGTGGTCGGTGCTCAGGGGGTTTTCGTCTGCTGGTCGTTTCTTCGAAGCCGAGTCCAAAGCGCCGTTGACTGACGACAATGATGATAGCTCCTTTTTTGCGGCGACATTCTTCTCTGAATCAGACCCTTTACTGTTGGATGGGCTATCATGTACTGCGAGATTTTTCTGCGTTTCTTTTCTCGAGTCCGCCTTTTCATCCTCATAGGCTTTTATTTTCGAAACAGCCTCATCATCCACGGAAAGATTGTCAAGCAAAACACCTTCTGTGGCGCAGCCAGGGCAAACAAAATCACTCTCAATCAATGCGTTGGTAATACAATCATTGCAGTAAGTTCGATGGCAGCATGGTGTCTTAGTGGGCTCTAGGAACATACGTTTATCAATAGGGCACTCCAAACCCCACGACTGCAATTCTTTGCTGTACTCTGCTGCCGCCGCTTCTGCTGCCGCTGCTGAAGAAGCTTTGGCCTTCTCCTGGTACAACTCCCAAGCTGCTTTGTCTGGCTTCGCAATGACGAAATCACCATCAGCATTAACCATGACACCTGTATTTCGAAGATCTTCATTCGACCCATCAAGCGCCAACGATTCCGGCTTCTCAACCTTCGTCTGGAGCGAGCGTGGTATACCAGTAGATCGCTTCACTCGGTATTTGCCATCGAATTTTGGATCATTGTTGGTCGGACACGCTTGGATCCAATGGCCTAGATAAACATGTTAGTTAAACCCTGACTACCAAATTCAACATTGATCGTATCACCTTTTTCCCGACAGCGGTAGCAAAGATATCCAGGAGGCGGCGGGTGATCAGGGACATTGACGGCCTTTCCCCTCCCACGACCGAAGGGTACAGGTGTAGCACTATAGACGTTCATTAGCGCCAAATCCGCATGTAATAGATATATGCCTACTTTGCCATCTCCTGTTGTTGCTCTTTCCATTGGCTAGCTTGCAAGTTGAAAAGAGCATTGATCTTCTCCTCCTCTGTCTGCGCATTATTGAGCTCTAAAACGCTGCTGCTCAGTGCATTGCTAGTATTTGATATTGCTCGGGTCGATATTGAAGCATCATTACGAGGCGTGCTGCGAGCGCTAACGGGCATTTTCCCGGATACATAACGAGCAGCGCCGCCTTTGCCAGGCCGTGAGGCAGGCAACCTCCGAGCGATGACAGAAGTGGAACGGGGAATAATTGTGGTATCATCATCATACTCTGCAAGCACAGTCAGCGATGACACTTATCTTTGTTTCTTTTTTTTTAAAAAAAAAAAAAAAAAAAAAAAAACCTCCTGGTTATTCCTCAAAACACCAATCCGAAGAGAAGTCACAGGGACAAAACCACAGAGCTTACCTTCGCCTGTATCCTCATTGTAGATAGACAATTCAAAGTCCGACCCATCGCCCAATCTACTCTGATTGATAATTTCACGTTTCAATTCAAAAACAGAAATACCGGTCCCGTCGAAAGTTACCCTTGAAGGCTCTTTTTGAGACTTGAACTTGAAGTGAACAGAGGATGACATTGTATTGAATTGCGCGTCCAGCAAGTGAGTTTGTGAATGTAATTAGATCAAAATAGAAGGGACGACACTTTTCTTCAAATTGAAGCATACAAGTGACAGGAAAATCACGGAGAGAAAAAAAAGTAACACTGAATTGGGTGGCAGATCGCCAATAACAGATGGTGACTCAATTTTCCTCTCTTCAAGCAAGTCCAGAGATCACCAAGTCGGGATTGGAATGGCAATGCTCGAAAACCGTACTTTCGAAAAGATTTCCCTTCGGTCCGAAAAGTAACTGTGCGAGTCACTGTATACAAAGAAACTCGGATCTGTTGGTCTTGAGAAGCAGCTGGTGTGCAGTGAGAAACAATGGGTCAGAGAAATTTAGAGCTCTCGCCAATCCAAGGACCATAGGAGTGTCACAGATGTCCTGCTTGCCCACGAAACCTGACCTCTGAGCTATGCCCTGAGAGAAAATGTCTAGCAGCAAACGAATAATTGATCACGTCTGGCGATGGACCACTGACATGCAGCCTTGAGATGATGGCAAAATTAGGGAACGGGACTTGAACGAAGTGAAGAGCAATGGCTGTAGATCCGAGGTGGCGTTCTTGGGCCTGCTGGATAGTCGCCAGTGTTCAAGAAATGGAGGTAACTGAATAATATGAACGAGGTTCAAGTCACATCATCAGCAAGCAGTAAAGAAAAAAAATAGTTGATACTCTATAGCTGCGCTGAGTTATGTTAGAAGGAGGAGAGTGCTGTCCTTCAGGAGGGACGGAGGGGAACTTGAGATCATGAGATGATTAGAGTATCTACTCCGTACTCCACGCATGGATGGAATTTGCTGTGATGAGTTGAGGCGTTCATTGGTCATGTGACTCTGTTTTATAAGCAAACCTATTGTCATGGCATGTGACCCCTAGATCATGTGATGCATCCTTTCCCCCTCCAGTACGGAGGATAGGAATCCAACGATACACTTACACAATAACTACTATGGATTACTGAGGATACAGCTTGCGGTTATGGAATTGGGTGCATCAAGCTTCCCATTTTATGTAGGAATTCAGTATCTGAAAATAAATATCGGCGCAATGGGCGTTGTGTTATTCTGATGTGAATCATTCTATATATACAGTTAAAAGACGTACAACCATCGACCCCAAGCACGCAGTTCTTTTCTGGATGCTCGCCCTATTAGCTAGAACTTCATACTGCTTTCAATGGGGCAATGAGAGTGCAAATGGGCTGCTGTCAAGCTGTATGCGATCAATCGTCGGCTTCGAAGCTGCGGACTAGAAATCCCTCGTTCCGAAGATGTTCCTTGACCTGCCCAACAGTAAATTCGCCACGGTGGAACTATAGCCTCGTTAGCCGAGAAGTAATGAGACTACGAAGGCGGTTCATACCATTCCAGCACCTAATGCCGCGTCGGTGGTTGTATATCGGAAGACATCTTCAAAATGCTTGGGCACACCAGCCCCGCTTGAAGCAATGACAGGGATCCTGATGGCCGCCTTGACATCGTTGATCAACTCCAGGTCAAATCCACTGTTGCTTCCATCCTTGTCAATGCAATTCAGTAGAATTTCGCCAGCACCCATGGCCTCAACAGCCTTCACTAGCTGTCGGACGTCTATATCACGACTCTCTCTGCCACCTTTGATTGTGCACTGATACCAGCAATAACTCTGGCCGCTAGCGTTCGGGTACTTCGTTTTGATCGTGTGATGCTCAGTGTCACCCGGACTTGTGACATAAACACGCTTGGGGTCAACGCTCACAACCACAGCTTGGTTTCCATAAGCCTTCGAAATTGTCTCTATGGCAGTTTTTCCGGTGAGCTTCTCGCCGGATCCATAGTACTCCTCAGCTGCAATGACTGCATCTGATCCAATGCTGACTTTATCGGCCCCAGACTTGAAGTACATTGTAGCAACGTCCAGAGCAGAGATGTGAGTCCCGTCAGGGTCGATAGTGTCCTTGATACCACCTCCGATCGTCAGAGGAACAAAGACGGTCTCCGATGTCCTTCTCAATATTTCCAACATTGGGGTATCTACGAGCGGGCAATTCCGGAAAGATGTGATATTCAGGAAGGTGACCTCGTCCGCCCCTTGCTCGTAATACCTCTTTGCCATGTCAACTGGCTTTCCCAAATTTCTTACCTGACCTCCTGCGTCCACGCCGACCTTCTCTCGCACATCGTATTGATCACCTTTCGTGACGACCAGATCCCCATCATCATTCGTACGGACATCAAGACAGGCGATGATCCTGCGGGTCAACCCGTCTTCCCTCTTTCTTCCCTCCAAACCTTCCGTTCCGATTGGCTGAACTTTGTCACCATTCAAGAACGCACGGAGAGTCCGTAGTCCAGCCTGTCCACTTTTCTCCGGATGAAATTGCGTCGCAAATATATTTTCCCGGGCGATGGCGCCAATAAATTCCTCATCACCGTATGTAGCCGTAGCAACTGACCAGCCGTCGTTCTCTAATACGCCGGCCTTGTAGAGAGCTGCGTAGGAATGAACGTAGTAATACTTGCTGTCCGGGTTCAACCCATAGAAAGTTCGACGCTCAGAGCTTGTATTCATAGCAGAATTCCAGCCTATGTGAGGCACGCTCTTTGTGTCAGCGTTGAATTTCTGCATTCGTTGTGGGATCACCCCCAACCCGGGGGTGTCAGAATCTTCTTCAGAACCCTCGAAAAGTGCTTGTAGACCAACGCATATGCCCATGAAGGGCTTTCCCAGCTCTATATGCTGTCTGATCGGTTCCAGGAAGCCGCCTTCAGAAAGCTGAGAGAGGCAATGACCGAAATGGCCAACTCCGGGTACCACAAGTCTCTGCGATGCCATATGTCAGCGGTGAATCGTGCAGTAGCGGGAAATAAGACTATCAGTAGAGAAGAGTGCGCACATCGGCATTTTTAATATCGGCCGGGGACTTGATCCATTCAACATCGAACCCAACTTTATTGATCGCATTCACCAACGAGCGGACATTTCCTGCGACATAGTCAAGCAGGTGAACAGTCGGCATGGCGGCAGTCCAGTACCTCGCGCCGTAAGACAAGGTGTTGTACTTCAATACCAAAAGTCGAGTATAGTTTGGATCACAGGCTCTGTCTCTCTTGGGTAAGCCCGCAGATATTCGAGGACAAAAAGAATGAATGGAAGTGGCTTTGGGAGAAGATTCATCACCCTCCTCATTAGGAGTCAAACTTCACCCCACCATGGCGGGGGCAGATTTAGCTGAGTCATTCGAAATGATACTTTTTTTCTTTCCTGCCCACATCAATAATAATTTAGACAGCTGACCGCCTTAAAATCTGACACTTTCTCATCACTACTACTAGTACTACTATTTCGGGCTCCCATAGCCTAAAGCTCACTGACCATGCAGTCTAGTAGACTATTGTACAAGAGTATATCTCTTCCAACAGTGATCTTGCTCTGCTAGTCGTCCCCTGCGATCCAGCAAACACTATATCCAACTATGAATGGGATAGTAAACCTGTCCTGAGCAATAGAAACCGATGCTTCTTTTATTTTATTTTATTTATTTTTTTTAATCTGTATCCCTCCATTGTAATGCTTCATGCAAAAAGATTCTCGAAATGTTGAGTCAGGCGGTCTGTGGATATTGCTTGACCCATTTTAACGCTATATCATGAACAAGCGCCTTTATGAAACTTCGTCTCCACTGGGAAGACTGACAATCAATGGCAAATCCGAAGCAACGTTGTCAGAATTTTGGAGATAGATGAGGCCGTTTCGAGGCTGTGCTTGGATAAGCCTGTTATGTTGAGTCCAGAAGGGACGGTATAGCTTACCGGGGAAAACTGTCTCAGACATACTCCAGCAGCTTTCAAGATCGCAGCACTCTGCCTCCTGTTAGCTGCGTTTGCTCAAGTGCGGTGGTTCAGACAAACTTCTTGGTCCATGTTGTATCCTTGGGAATATACCACTTCCGAAATACCGACTTGGGCGATCTTGACCGTACACGTCAAGCAAGGGCATCTGCTGATCATCAACGTCTGTAAAGCAACGAGCAGGATCTGGGAATCTGACGTATCGCAATAGAGTATTGAGCCTTCACGTATACGCTCTCGGCCTGCTTCCAACAAAGCGTTCTCTTCAGCATGAAGACAAAGGCATGTCGAAAGGCCAACACCTCCTCCTTCTCCACGGTTGCACCGTGGACCTGGTCGATGTAAGTTTCTCTTCAAAGGCACGAGAAAATTAATGAAAAGCTGCAAGCCTTCGGGGGATTTCATACATCCACCTTCGTTGCAGTTGGTAAGATGCCGAGGAGTCCCGTTGTATCCAGTGCTAATTACACGGCGCTCCCTAACGAGCACACAGCCCACTCTTCTCTTCATGCAATTGCTTCTCTGCGCAGCGAGTGAAGCTAGTTGCATGAAATACTGGTCCCAATTCGGACGCAGCCGTTGCTCATCAGCGAGATTCAGCGCTTCTAGAGCAGCATGCAGCTCCTCTAGAGAAGAGGATGAGTTGAATAATCGCACTTGCGCACGATCCGTCAGATAGGCGCGTCCGATGTCTTTATCATAAAGATGCCGATCGTTCCATATAACGAATTTCTCAAGTGGCGGGGGATCAAGCTGTCTCCTTCGGCACCTAAAATTGGAGTGAAATTTTTATATTTCCATACGGCATATGGTGTTGAAAGTATAGGGTCTTGGCAGGGAAATTACCTATCTGTGAACCGCTTCCATCGAAGACTGACCGGCGCATCAACGCTCACTAGGAGGAAAAATGGACGCTGAAGAAAACGCTCTATGGTCACAGCATCCCAGATATCCGTTGTGACCCAGCGCTCCCTCCATCTTTTCGTTGCAAAGTCTAGGAGGGACTCGACGCTCTCGAATAAGAATTCCGAAGACGGTTTATTCCTCTTGTTGCTGATTTCCGAAGCTTGTAACCGAATATCGTCTTCTAGCTCATCAGTTATCCGAGGGTAGTTTTTGTTGTTCAACTCAAGTAGTTGGAACTCTTGATGCTCAATGAGGTAATCTGCAATGGCGTGCTTGCCTGAGCATATTCCTTTTTACTCCAGTATCATTAGTCCATTATACTGTGGGAATTTTTTCGTCATGAAAGGATCAGATTCAAAAAAATCCTGCTAACCTCCACATAAGCCAATCAGCATTTCTTGACCCTGACTGGAAGATGCAAAAGAATGCTCTGACAGGTGAAAAATTGTGTGAAGTGGTAGATCTTTCAATCAGTGGTAATGGTTTGTCCTCTCCGATTAACACATCAGAAGCTGATGTTGATACCAGTGGGCTAGTTGGTTTTCTACCCCAATTTTATCGGACATAACCAGAGGTACGGAGTACCCACAGATAATGGGAAAGATCTGAACAATCAACGGCGTAGCCTGGCGTAGGATGTTCTTAGTGGAGTACGGAGAACTTAGGTAGGAAGTCTCAAGCCTCATGAATAATGATGATAGGTACTTATTATTATTAGTGTCCATCCCCACATCTGTGTAGCCTCTTTATTATTTGCATATATTAACATCTGAGTCCAGGTAGAGGCAAGTTGACGGCAACGGAAAATCAGAAATACAGTACGGACTACAGAATACCTAGTATTAATAAATACCAAAGACACCTAGGTACCTAGGTACTGTAGGAAGGGAGCCAGGCAGTACGGATTATCTACGAGATAGTAGATAGTAGGTACTGCCCGTGACCGAGGGCCTCTTGTGAGATAGGCAGACTGGGTAAGGTATAATTTAGGTATGCTCAAGAAAGGTGATGTTCTTCTTATGTTACCTTTCTATGGAGTAGATACCTCTTTTCGTGAGTAGCTACCTCTTATCCCCTTCCTAGATCCTATACCTCCTTACATTGTTTTTTATGGTAGATAATTTTTACTATTCCTGAGTTTGCTCTCTAGGGTCTTGTAAGAAGTTACTATTCACTCCTAAGTTATGTGCCTATGGAAAGGTAGTGTTCATCAGGCTATTTGACATTCATGATTTCAATGTAGATACACGTAGTTTACCAGTGATCTATCTCAATCTAACAAGCATCATTCTTCCGGGACTTCTGGGACTGGTGGATGAAATGACGGATTGAAGATAGGGTTAGCCCATGCTCATTATGATTTCTGACCTGGTCAGCTGTTCAGGAATGATGGGGATCGAGAATAAGCGGAAAGGTCACGTTGCTCTACTCCGTACTTGAGATATAAATCCGGGAAGTTAGCCTTGCCCGTCTTCTCAACCCCGCTGGCATATATTATTATTAGTACTACTACTCCGTATTACTATCTGCTACATTTGCACCTGAGCAGTCTAAGGCTCGTCAGCTCATAATCAGAGCCCTTATTAGCAGAAGCTGATCCAGATATGCTTCCAGCTCGCCTATTAAAACATTGAAACAGTGCTCAGGGTCCTAGAACATCCACACAACATTATAACCGTACAAAATGCAGTACGCTCCATTTGCCTCGGATATTGAACTTCCATTCTACACAGCTCTAGCAACTTTGAAGATAGACCGTGACAAACTCGATGACTCCGCTCGCAAAGTATTAGGTCTGTACGAACTACGCCCTACAGACGCACCGAATAATTCTTGTCGGATGCAGATACATGGAAATGCCCTCACTAGCGACGAGTGAGTCCATAGTCTGAGACTTCTACTTCCTTTTACAATTATGGCGATATGTAGGGTCCAGAGGGTATGATTGCTAATTGATTATGGATTGCACTAGGGTGCCGGAAGATTATTACAGAGCCGAAGGGACGATCAAGAATTTTAATACTTTTGAAGAATATCGCGACATTGATAAGTCTCAGATGTTGCAACAAGCCGGGCAAACGGTCAGCTTCACGGCGCAAAAGGTTCAATGAAACTTACTAATGATATCCCCGAAAGATACGAGATGCGATAGAGGACGGTAGCATCTACTTATGTCCGTCAAAATTATCTTCCTTCACCTTACTGTCTTTCGCGGATCTCAAGAAGTATAAGTTCCACTACTGGTTCGCATTTCCTGCACTTCATTCAACTCCTTCCTGGACTCCTGTAGCAAATGCCGGGGAGATTATCGGCGATACTCCGGTTGGATCGAGTGATAGGGCACTATTCAAGGCCCTATCCACTGTTGAAAGTTCGACTCTTGTGGAAGCAGTGCAGACCTGGTCCCGCAGCGTCGAGGCGGGTCAGAGAGGCTTTTTCCTCGCAAGGAAGTATTGCGAGCTCGAGGACAGAGCTGGGCACGATGCCAGACGGACGCCCGAAACAGCTGATGAGACATCGGTGGCGAGTTCGCAGCAGACCGCCGGACACACCTGGAAGATTGCTTCCCTAGCAAGTTATGAGAGCGGGTTTTTTGATGGGGCGCATTTCGAGGATAGCTTCATTTGTTTTGCCGATCCTTCGAATTACGATGATGCGCCGGGTTGGATGCTGAGGAATCTACTATTTCTCATCAAGCGACGTTGGGGTCTACGAAGAGCCCAGATTTTGAGATATCGCGATACGCGTCGCGAGATGGGTCGCAGCATGGTAGTCACAGTGGAATCGAAAGCTCAGCTGGTGTCACAGCCCGCGAGTTCTCCTGACACAGTGAGCGGTGCGCCCAAAGTAACTGGCTGGGAACGGAATCCAGCGGGAAAGCTGGCAGGGAGATTAGTGGACCTCACAGAGTACCTAAATCCTAAGAGGTGAGCTGAGGTTACGGATCTACCACTCAATGGATTTATCTGCGTCTAACGCGGCGGTGCAACGATTAGGCTTGCGGATCAGTCCGTTGATCTCAATCTGAAACTCATGAAATGGAGGATCAGCCCCAATCTCGATCTCGAGAAAATCAAACGCACCAAATGCCTCTTACTTGGAGCAGGTACGTTGGGAAGCTATGTTGCTCGGAATTTAATGGTACGTCTCCCCAGATTTCTATTGAACGGCCATTCACCGAGCTGCTCGCCTCTAGGCTTGGGGGGTTACGAAGATTACATTTGTGGATAACGGAAACGTATCTTTTTCAAATCCGGTGAGGCAGCCACTTTTCAACTTTACAGACTGCCTGGAAGGGGGCGCTAGAAAGGCAATTCGAGCTGCGCAAGCCCTGTCGGAAATCTATCCTGGTGTTGAGGCTACGGGGCATGTTCTTTCGGTGCCAATGGCTGGCCATCCCGTCACAGATACGGAGAAGACCCAAAAAGAGTTCGGTATTCTTAAGGCTCTGGTAGATGACCATGACGTTATTTTCCTCCTCATGGACACGAGAGAATCGCGCTGGCTCCCAACGGTCATTGGTAAGGCGGCGGGGAAGGTTGTGATGAATGCAGCACTTGGATTCGATTCTTTTGTGGTCATGCGACACGGCGTCAGAAACGATTCAGACCCAACATTAGAGCTTGGCTGCTACTTTTGCAATGACGTAGTTGCGCCGATGAACGTAAGCCACCATTCCCAAGGCTCGTGTCTCAATGCGACTGACTTTTTTTTAGTCTGTAAAAGACCAGACACTTGATCAACAATGCACCGTTACTCGACCAGGAGTAGCTGCGATAGCGTCGGCCTTATTGGTTGAGCTGCTCATTTCGCTTCTACAGCACCCTCAAGGTGCTGCGGCACCAGCTGCTTCGCCAAATGATGACCGCGGTCCTCATCCTCTTGGTCTGGTGCCACACCAAATCAGGGGATTTCTTTCGTCCTTCGAAAATATTTCGGTTATAGGAAGAAGCTACGACTGTTGTAGCGCCTGCTCAATAAATGTCATTAACGCGTACAATGAGCAGGGCTGGGACTTCGTGGTAAAAGCCTTGAACGAACCCGGATATGTGGAGGAGTTGAGCGGTCTTAAGGAGGTCAGTCACAATAAGCATTTTTTACCTACTCTCTCTTCCTCGTCTTGCCTTTCCCCGGTCCGCGCCACTCACACCCACCTCTTTCTCTTGACACTGGCCGTCAACAAGGCGATTTCTTTTGGGATGGATGGCTGACACAGCAGAAGGTCCAAGCAAGGGCAGAAGCAACGATAGATGACATCGAGTGGGACGACTCGCTTGAGAGCGAGGAGGAGATCATCTAGGAATTCGGGATCACCGATACCAAGAGCGCACGGCGGGGCGGGAGAAGTAGATGAGAGCTACATCTGTTCTGATCTATGACTGCATGAGAACCTCATTTTTCGACGCATTATTCCTTCTGTCGAGGCCAACAAAGTACGCTTCTCTTGATTCCTGCGACAAAAGTTAGTGCGTGATGATGATAGCAATACTCGATATATCCGGCGCGTACATTGCGTGAAGACTCTGGCTTGATCCTGTGCACTCTATGGAAGAGTGCTTTGAACTGTCTCTCTAGTTCTTTGTCCTCGACTCCTTGATAGAATTTGCAAACGAGATGACCTCCAGTCCTTAAGGTGTCAAAGCTGAATTGCAATGCGGCACGGCAGAGGTCCTATCAGGTCAGTCAAATACGTACGATAAATTGAGGATATTTGATTGGAGTACCATGCTCCCGGCGTGATCTCGAAAATTCACGCCGCTTGTGTTCATCATCCTATTATAAGGGTCACTTAGACTTCGTTTCCAGAAGCCGGTGGTTTGGAACCAGGGAGCAGACATATCGCTTAAAACCACATCTACTGTTCTCTCCGACACAGCATCACTTTGGGAAGGATTGCCCATATCTGTTCCGACGCACTCACTAGAATGCCCTAGGCTAGCGGTCGAGTTCAAGATCGTATTATTGTGTTCATCTCCGTCGCATGGATCAAGAGAACGCGGCCTGCCTCTACAAGGATCGCGCAGGAACTCTCGAACATATGCCTGGATTCCGGGGGCAAGGAAGTTGCCCTGTATGGTAGAGACGCCTTTGGGGGGCTGTGCTGGGATTATGTCTATGCCCAGGACTCGGCCATTCGGTTGAGTTCGAGTCGCTGCCACCTGAGAGAGTTAGATGTATATCAAAACTTCCGCGAGTTTAAGCAAACCTGAGACCAGGAGCCAGGGGCGTATCCCTGATGAGAAGAACGGAGGTCAGACCTGGATGCCCAGACTTAGTGACAGAGGCGGCATACCAGATCCACAACTGTTTGCCCACTCTTGAAGATGTGATATTTCTCATCAATCTAGAATATACCGTGTTTAGCGTACGATGAGCAATAGGGCTTTGAGTTATTCATACCTGCAATAGTTTGAATGCTGCTCGGCTTTTCAAGCCTTGTACTGCTGCAGCTCTTGTGAAATGGTCCTTGACTTGACGTGCTTGCCATCTCTTCGAGGATGAATGTCTCTTGAATATGAAGAGAGATGATACATCACTAATCTCGAGTTTTATAGTCTTAGTTGGGCAGGACGAAAAGAACATGGTGCTGGAATCTTTCTTTGTGAGGTACACAGTTTGATTGGTGTCTGCGGGAAATTTTGAGTAGTGGAATCTCATCAATATAGGTACTTATTATTGGATTGAGCCGTCCTTGATTATTAGGTATGAGGCAACATAGATCCTGCAATTCTAATCATGCCCAACGGTGGAAGTGACGACGAAAGGGAAAAGAGTGTATCAGTAGTAGAAAAATGTTGGTATGACTAATGTTCCCTCAATAGTAGTAGGTAGTGCCTTAGAAGTTGTATTAATATTCACAGAATGTAGGACACTACTTAAGGTACAGTGGAAGTATCAGGTGGCATGTGAAAACATGGAATAAGGGTGGAGAACTATTGGCTAATCCATTAATAAAAATAATGGCTACTAGCTTCAATAGTGATAAATCTTATACCTATCTCAGAGGATTTAATGATAATTATAGGTTGTTGTTAGGGACACACCCCCCTTCCTTAGCGACACACCCCCCTGCTGTAATTGGTTAGAATCAACATCATGTGACTGCTAAAAATGTATTGGTGTCAGGGCTTTAATAAGGGCTAGGGCATAATGCTAGGGTATTGTTAGATAATGACGCAAAGGCTTTATATTTATATAGTAAAAGTCAACATGCAGAGAAAAATACTGTATAAGATGGCTTCATCACATAGATAATCAGCATAAGGGGGATACTCAGCCTCAGCAAGGGCGCCAGCAAGGTGGCCGCGGCCGCAATGTTGCTCGTCAGCAGCAGGCAGACCGCGGTGAATATGAAGGTATTCCAGCAGAGATGACGGGGGTAATCCAATTCTGAACAGTGGATTCTAAACGAATATTTCAATGAGAAATGAACGCTTTCAAAGCCTATCTTACAGTTTTCCTATCTCTTATTTTTATATGGTAAATCAAAAACTTAGGATTGCGCGACCAGTGCGGGTCACATGACATTGGTTCTAACCAATTACAGAAGGGGGGTGTGTCCCTAAGGAAGGGGGGTGTGTCCCTAACAACCTCCTAATTATAAGTAGGTATCATTTCACCCCATGTTTCCTTTCATTAATGGCATGGCATTCCCTCTCCACATTATGTGTTGATTGATTGACACTAAATAGCTGCAACATTAGAGCTACACATCATAGATAGATTACAACACTTTTTGCATTCTATGTAAAGGTACCCTATCTCCCAGATATGACTCAACTAGCCTTCTTGCCTTACTTTCACTCCCTAAAATGTACATATGGTCAAACCCTTACTCCCTCAGTAACATAGCAACTAGTTTAATCATTGTTACTCCTATTACTAGACCATTTAGGCTATGATTTGATACATAGGGGTGGCTTTTTTACCTCATTAATAAAGAAAGGACATTCTGTAAATCAAACAGTTCTTAATGTGAGAGCCATGGGTCCAACCCTCAGCAATCAAAGCGAGTGCTGGCCAGCGCCTTATGCAAGTATTGAACCAAATATCGAAACCCCTTCAACATGAAACATTCATAACCTCGAAAGACAAATCTATATTACTTGGCGTCAAATGAAGGCTTCACGAGCTGCCGATAAACCACTCCTAGATAATCCGCCTACACAAATATCAATAGAAACATAGGCAATGATAAAGTACAGCCCTACTAAGATCAAGGACGACTGCAATAGACACACTTTACGTTCCCTCAAGTCTTCCCACTAGTCGCCTACATTCTCTTTCTGTCTCGCTTTAACGGGGAGAATCCTGTAGGGGCCCCAAAACCTCGGCCATGCATTACACTGGATTGGGCGGTTAACTGTATTTCGTCTCGGGGAATTCGTCCAGGACCAGGAGCAGGTTTACGCCCTGGCTTTCTGATGTCCTGGGTGACCGGGTCTTCTTCATCCTCAAACAAGTTCCTATCTCGTTGGAACCCCAGTTTACGCCTCTTCAATTTGATCTGACCATGACCAGAGGCCCTGTTCAGTAAAACATCGGCACATTCTGCATGGTTTTCGACATCAGTCTGTGGAGAGCGTGACCTGGACGATATTGCTCTGGTCATTTTAGACTTGGTACCAATATGGTGGGACAGCTTTGGCCGCCTTGAAGGCGGTGCCTCCCTGGACAGCAGCTCATCTTCTTGCTGTGGACTGATAATAGTTGCATTCTCGGCGATACTCATTTTGTCACTGGAAAGTTTCTTAGGTGTCCCCGCGCACACAGTGACTGGGTGTAGCTCATTCAAATCGTCATCAGAACTGACTGAAGAATTTTGCGGTTCACTCATGCGTTTCAAAAATGGAGTAATTGAGAAAGATGATTTATCGCCAGGTAATGCTGTTGGTTGCTTGCCTTTATTCCAGGACTTTATCGCTCCAGGCGTTGCAATGGTCAGTGCGGGAACAAATTGAGTGCTCATTGGTCGGTTAGGAATAGCACGAGATTTTGCTTGGGACTGAGGACTTTCAGTCGCTTTGAGATTATTACGCCGCTGTTGACCATTACTCTGAGCTTCTTGAAGTTGGTCTTTGGCTTGCCGCAATTTTCGATTGAGATCTTCGATCCTTTCTTCAAGAGCCGCGCGTTGAGCCTCGCTTTCATGCCTTTGTTGACGAGCACTGCGCTCTTGTCGTTCCCGAGCTTGTATTTGCTCTGCAAGTTCCTTACGTGCTTCCTCAAGTCTCAAAGACAAATTGGCAATCTCCCCTGCCTGATGAGTCTCTCGGGATTGAGCACGTTCGTGGGCGCGCTTTTCATTCTCCAATTGCTCTTCGACCGTAATCAGCTGGCGCCTCAATGCCTGTTTTTCGGCGACAATATTCTGGGAAGAGATGCTTTGTGCCCTAAACCGCTCCGCTTCTAATCGCAAGTTGGAAAGTTCTTTCGATAGGCGAATTTTCTCGTCTACTAATCTCTTAGATTCAACAGCAGTATTGCCCAGCGAAGCAAGTTCGCTCTATCGTAAAAGTCAGAGGCGATGTTCCACCAGGTCAAAGCACCATGGGCAACATACACGAAGATTCTCTATTTCATGTGACGAGGTAGCGAGGATATTCTTTAAGCGATTCACTTCATTGAGAGTTTCACTGAATTGGACGCGTAGGCTCGACTCAGCTTCTTTGGTTCTGACCAATTCTCCGCTGATCTCGTCTAGCTGCGAGTGTAGGCTGTCATTTTCGAACTGGAGAAGTATTTTCTGCATACGCATTTCCCGACCTCTTTCGATTTCCAGAACATGCGTTGTCCGCCCTACTGCTCGTTCATATTCTTGCTCATAGTGTGCTGTGGCCAGTGCCATCCGGCACTAAAGAACCGTGTAAGTATTAACTTGCATCTCATGGGTCGTAGAGCATACATACATCATCAAAACTGGGTGCCGACATTTGCGCGAGAAAATTCGATGTCGGGCTTGCAAAGGAGATCAACAACAACTAAGTATAGTGGAAAGTGAGTCGTTAAGACTGTATTATTGTGGCATGAAGTTTAGTTCGCCTTGGGTCCGTGGTCATGTCCGAGGAAGCAGTCGGTATCTATATCATTATCACTTTATCTGTTATCAAGGTCGGTAACTGTTGTTCCCGGCAGTGGCCGACACGCGTGTTTCAAGTTTCCACGGAAAAATTAGCTCGGAAGCTCCCGAAGTTGTGGACACCTGGACTCTCTTAAGTTGGACTAAAGCGATTGCGTATTTGTCGAGTGCGCCATACATCTACGAAATACCTCCTACACAGACATCGGATAATGACCACCGATCATTGCGGATCGATCATTCACTGTGTTTTTTTCAGATTTATCTTCACATTCAGCTCAACAAAGCATCTTCAATGAGCTATTCTTCTAGACCCTGGAGAAAATGAAACTCAATTCTCTTATCATCTCTTTCCTTTGCATTGCGACGAGTGCGCTTTGCATGTCCTCAGACCTTGATAAGTACGAGAAATACAAATCAATCTCTCGTGTCGCGCCAATTGAATTGACAGATGTTACGTATGATGACTTGACCTCGAAGCCTCGCGACTTTCACGTCGCGGTTCTTCTGACAGCTACTGATGCTCGTTATGGTTGCGTCCTATGTCGCGAGTTCCAGCCGGAGTGGGACCTCATTGCACGGAGTTGGAATAAGGGCTCTAAGTCAGACGATCTTAAGTTGCTCCTCGCTACTCTGGATTTCAGTAATGGCAAGGAGATCTTCCAGAAGGTATAAGAAGAATTTTTCCTGAAGCCCCTGAGCTTGTTCAGCTAATCCAACGAGGTATCAGCTGATGCTTCAAACTGCGCCCGTCCTTCTCTTGTTTCCTCCCACCGTCGGCCCCTTTGCCAAGGTTGACAATGCCCCCGTAAGATTCGACTTCAGTGGGTAAGGGTCTCTTGGGTCTGCCACACGAGTTCTCTGTGTTAATGAAAGACGTCTAGCCCAATATCTGCCGACCAACTCTACACATGGATCAGCCGACATCTTCCGGAAGGCTCAAAACCCCCTCTCGTCCGCCCAATCAATTACATGCGAATTATCTCTGCAATCACCATCCTCATGGGTGTGATAACTTTGTTCACGGTTTTGTCTCCGTACGCCATGCCAATCATAAGAAACCGAAATTTGTGGGCCGGTTTTAGCCTGATTGCTATCTTGCTGTTCACCAGTGGCCACATGTTCAATCATATCCGCAAAGTACCTTACGTCGTAGGTGATGGCAAGGGAGGTATTAGTTATTTCGCTGGTGGATTCTCTAACCAATTCGGCATGGAAACGCAAATTGTCGCTGCCATTTGTAAGTCATTCACATTTTGGAGACAGGTCCATGTCCACACACATACTGATGATTCACTGTGGTTACAGACGCTGTTCTATCATTTGCGGCGATTGCTCTTTCCATGAAGGTCCCTCGCATGGCAGACAAGAAGGCACAGCAACTGGCCGTCGTAATCTGGGCAGGCGTACTGCTCTGTATGTACAGCTTCCTCCTCAACGTCTTCAAGACGAAAAATGGCGGATATCCTTTCTACCTTCCCCCTTTTTAATTTTCCGACATCACCAGCCTGGGTCCAATGATCCTAGTCCTTTCACCCATTGGTGCGATATTCTTGAAGCAGAAGAGCCTGATTCAGGTGTAGTAAGTCACCTGCGGAAGCATTCTTCGGTGGATGGATTGTTGAGATCGACTTTCTCCTTGATGGTGTTTCCGGATATTGAACGCTTATCTACTTTGCATCAGCCTGCACTGCGACTACTCGAAGGAGCTCGTGGCTTTCCCCCCTCAGAAAAACATCTTAGCGACCTTAGTCTTCACAATCAGGGTACCATTCTTATGCAGAAGAGTCTGCTTTTTTGATGAGAGAGGAAAAGACCATTCAATGGATAGATGACATGATAGCCTGCAAAATGAAGTAATAATCCTAGAACGCAAGAGAAGCAAAAGGTCTCGAATCCGCGCAGTCACAAAGATCTATTCAGTAAGTACTCCGTACATTGGTACATACACTAGGAGCTTTTTCATCTTCATTTAAGGCCAGGGAAATACTGGAAGAATTCATATCATAAAATGTGTAGGGTAGAGTGTTTGCAGTCATGATGTCTACAGGCTCCTATGGATATGCGGACCCGGTGTGGTTCACTCACACTACTTCTGCGGCTGCGGCTAGATAGAGGACATATGTGGTGGTCAAAATCGCGCTACCTCTTATCTTGGTTCTGCTCAAGCACCACACGTGCCTGAAGAAGGCATAAGCCCGCAGTTTTTGTCTTAGGTCATACTTGTATATCTCACGATTGAGTTTCAACCTTCGTCATCCGCACAATCGATCGGTCCCGGCTCGATATAACACTTCCAGGTCGAAAAAGCTCATCTGAGACGTGCAGAAAGCATGCCATCATGTCCAAGCCGGATAGACCTCACACTAGAAGAGCTTTGGCATCATCAGTGTCGGGGACTACACTTTTGGTCATGATCCAGTTGGTTTCGCGGCTGTTCACCTTTGTTGCGAATCAATTGGTCCTGAGGAACCTATCACCGGCGACTCTGGGAGTAGCAACTCAACTCGAGTTGTTCATGGTTACGATTTTATACTTCTCTCGGGAGGCCATCAGATTAGCCATTCAGAGACAGCCTCTGGATTCGCTTTCATTCCCCGACATCAACAGACAAGAGAAGTCGCGCATGGCTTGCGACAAGGAAATCGAAGCTCAATCTATGGCAACTCAATCAATAGTGAACATGTCCTATCTCAGCCTTGGGATTGGAATCGCGTTGGCTATCTTGTTCGGTACTTCCTACATACAATTTGCTGCTGAGCAGGTTGCTCAAACGTCTTTCTATCACAGCAGTGTGGCTATCGTCTGTCTCGCGTCGATCTTAGAGCTATGCACTGAACCTTTCTTTGCTGTAGTCCAGAGATATACGCTCTACAAGACTAGGGCAACCGTTGAAATGGCAGCGGCATTTGTAAAGAGTCTAACAATGTGTGGTCTATTTATCTGGGCGTCTTGGAATGGAAACAATGTCGGTATACTTCCGTTTGCACTCGGTCATCTGTCTTATGCCTTGGTGCTTCTCTGCGGCTACTCTGCAGCTCTGTCAAACGCGACGAGCGGATGGCAGCATTTCTCGTTTCTGCCCAGTCGCATTAGAACAAGGTATGTGGAGGCGATTCTTATCAAATAGGACTCAGCCATGATAACAGGTCCAAGGGATAAGTCCGTTTATTTCGTGGGCATGTTCTCGTCGCAGTTGATCTCTCTATCTACAAATCTCTTCTTCCAATCGGTGGTCAAGCATTTGCTCACTCAAGGGGACGCCATGATGCTTGCCGCAATGTCAAGTTTGGAAGATCAAGGTATATATTTCCTCGCTTCTAATTATGGGGGTCTTATAGCTCGCATCCTTTTCCAGCCAATTGAGGAGAGTTCTCGCACCCTTTTTTCGTCACTGCTGGGTCTAAGTGACTCAAACGGAGATGAATCGAGCAACATCGAGGCTGCTAAAACGCATCTTACCGATGTCATGAAAGCGTACGGAATTCTCTCTGCTCTCATCTTTCCTTTGAGCCCCGTCATAATCAAGCAGATACTTCACCTATTAGGTGGTACAGAATGGGCTGGTTTTGAAGTCTATCGCCTACTTTCTCTTTATTGCTTCTATATACCTTTCTTGGCATTCAATGGCATAACAGAGGCCTTTGTCTCGTCCGCTGCTAATGGTTCGGAGCTTCGATCACAGACGGGCTGGATGGGAGCTTTCTCCGTGTGCTTTGCGTTAGCAGCCTACCTTTTCTTGAGAGTTGGCGACCTCGGCGCTCGTGGCTTAGTGTACGCCAATATAGTCAACATGGCAGTGCGCATATTTTGGAGTCTAACTTTCATACGGAAGTATATGCACCATCATGGCAACGACATAACGTTGACCGAGTTCGGCTTACGTCCTCATACCTATATTGTTGGCTTTCTAATGACCACAATCACAGTACTCAGGCCAGAGCTGTTCCACAGAGGTTTTCTTGGTCTAGTACAGGCGGCAGTTTTTTGCGCCTTCTACGCCCTTCTAGCGTGAGTTACTCGTTGGACACGATCTGAATGAGCCCTAACAGCCCTCTATGATAGTCTATATTTCGAGAGAACATATCTGAGGAAATTGTACACCCGAGCTTGTCAAACCTGGAAGCAGGACACCTCACCCCGCAAGACGAAGTAATACGAGTTCACTCGTCAAAAACAATCTTTGTCGATGACTTGCTGGTATCCACATCCTTGAAGAATGCACCGTACGCACCATGCTGCTTCTTCTTCACGGTTGTTCCAAACTTTAGCAAAGCGTCCGGTACTTCTTGTTTAGCTGCTCTCAGAACGTTTATCAACCTGTGATTAATTAGTAAGATGGCTACATTAGCAGCCTACTCAAATACATAGGCTGGGTGACGGTTTTGAGAACTTACGCGCCAGACTGGGCTTTATCAGTTTCTGTGAAGAGAGTAATGGCATGGCCATCAGCTCCGGCACGCCCGGTTCTATTCAAACTCGAATTAACCACATTTCAGCCGAGAGGGAGTATAATTCCTTACCTTCCAATTCGATGTACGTAGTCCTCGACCGTTAGAGGAAAAGTGACATTGATAACCAATTTGACTGACGGTATGTCAAGACCACGAGCTGCCACATCGGTGGCAACAAGTACAGTAGCCGCCCCGGTTTTGAATGCCTCCAGACTTTTAAATCTTTCGTGCTGGTTCAAGTCTCCATGTATCCCTGCGACTTTGAAATTCTTGTTTCTCAAAAGTCTCTCGACCCGAACTGCTTCCTTCTTGTACAAGCAAAAGACTAGAACCTTATCGGAAACTGCTGCGCCTCGCTGAGAGCGACTGAGCAACTGCACAAGTCTAGACTCTTTCTCCTGAGGCTTCACAACCTCGACCACCTGTTTAATCCTTGTATTGGCACGCGGATCGGCGGAAGGATCACCACCAATGGTGACAGTCACAGCTGAAGTCATGAAAGTAGCCGCCAGGTCTCTGACGCTCGGAGGCCAAGTTGCAGTGAACATAACGGTTTGGCGTTTTGAATCTGGTGTGGAGCGGATGATGTCTTTTATATCCTGTTCGAAACCCTTGTCCAGCATGCGATCTGCCTCGTCCAAGACCAGATATTGGACCTTTCCGAGATCCACGGAGCCATCGTTTTGAAGATCTTTTAGTCTACCAGGGGTGGCAACAACGATAGCTGCAGTTTTGAGGGCCTCGCGCTGTTCGTCTTTCTTCACACCCCCATAAATACATGCTACTCTGATGTCCACAGAGGCTCCGAATTTCGAGACCTGATCATATATCTGCATTGCAAGCTCCCTGGTTGGTGAAATGATGACCGCTGCAGGTCGTGCATGTTTTCGCTTGACCTTTCCTGAATCCAGAATTTTCTTGATACATGGCAAGCCGAAAGCCAAAGTCTTCCCGCTTCCAGTCTCTGCAATACCTATGACATCCCGACCGGCGAATAGTAGGGGCCATGTTGCAGATTGAATAGGTGTCGGAGATGAGAAAGAGCTCAATGGGTCATAAATCTTGCTGGAGCTGCTAGGGAGGTGAGAAAATGAAATTATGGGGCGAAGAGCCGGTGCTTCCGAGGGATCTGTCACTTTAATGCAATGCTTCGCGAGAAACTGGTCTATCTCAGTCTGAGAAAGATCACCTAGGGCTGGTGACTGGACGTAGGTAACATCTGGCATAGGATCAAGTTCATTTCTAATAGCTTCGGCAGATGAGACCTTCGACTCGTCTCCATTTCTTTCATTCTTGGATCTCTTCTTGGGCCGGTAATCGCCACCTTCGTTGTGGACACGCTTGGTCATGATCACTTTCTGTTCCGGCCTTTCTTCAGTTTCCGAAACCTGCGAATGAGAAAAGACCAAATAGATAATCGATAAATATGGGAGATAAAAGACAAAATCTCACAAGAGTGAGAAATGTAAACTGTGCAGAATCGTATAATGTGTAAAGAGATGCTGTCGGGGGGAGAGAGAAAAATATGGGAGTGCCAGTACGGAGTAAAATTGTGACAATTTTATTCTGCCGATCGACGCCGCCAATATAAATGTTACTCCACCTCTACATACTACTACTGCTACAAGAACTCAATTATATGACTGGACTAGATAGTCCACTAACCAAAGACTGCTGTAATTCCCGTCATATTGTAAGGGAAAACATCAAAGAAATAGAGCAGGTCATTATGGGCAAGCTCCCAAACTGACAAAGACTATATTCCTGGTGTGGAGTACAAGGCTGATCGTTATGAAAAATCACCTAGGAATGGCAGCTTGGGTACCTAAATAACGTAGCTTGGTTCAATTTCATACCCCTCGTATGCGTTGCCCTTCCCAATGACCCAAGGAGGGCATATGTGATTTGCGAGACCTTGCAAACCTCTAACCAGGGAGTCGAGTCATAATCTTTGAGATTAAGGCGGAACGACGTTATACACTTATGCATAAGGCTGAAATTGTGCACGTAACACGTATAGCCCCGGAAGGATCGAACTTGGCCAGGAAAGGCAAATTCACAATCAATCGAAGGACTGTCAAGAAAGGCTATATGAATTGATCAGATCCGTGAGACGAGATGCTTCCTCCGAGTAGTTGACAGGTTTGACCGTCGATACTTGATAGCGGATGCTAATTAAAAGGTCATTAGCGGTAGGTTCATTCTTGGTAACCCCCAATAGCAGATGCTTACCGTTGCTGATCTCCGAAATGATCAAGCTTAGCCCGACATCTGAAGTTCCAAGTTCGGCAATTAGCTTCCTGGAAGATGTCTCCAGCAGCCTTTTCTCCATTTTGGCGAAGATCCATCAACTGATCCGCAGACGTGCCCATTAACTGCCTCCCAACCTCATCAAAGCAGCTGAGCCAGAGCTGGCCAGTATGGTCGCTGACATTGATGAGCATGATGTAGCGATACTCTGGACGTGGGTGAGTTTTATCACAGCTTTCGCACCGCCATTGGCCGGGGTCAAGTTCTGTCACTTTTTTGTTGCACCCTTCGGAGAGGCAAGCAGGGTAGCACATGTTGTCTTGCTTTATGTAAATAACAGTCCCTTTCAGCGAGAAGTAGACTGCATCTTCTGACATCCCGAGTTGTTCCTCGCGTATTTGTGCGATTGTTTTCAAGCGATCCAATCTCATTGCAGACGAGGATGCATTGGACATTGCGGCATGTGACGTGAATGTCTCGTGCCTGCCTTGAGCATCATACCAACCCTTAAGACGGTGAGCTTCTTCTATGTCAGGGTCGACAGTCATTGAGCCAGAACTCAACAGACTCAGACTTCGTCCTCCAAAATCTGAGACTTTGACGCCCTTGAAAGCAATCACAGACTCGGGCATGACATTGAAATTCAATGCTGTGGAGCCCCAGATGGTTAGACGAACAGAAAAACCTGAGCTATCGACCAAGGTAAGCTCTCGCTTGTCATAGGGCTTGCTCGTCGCCTTCGATACGATTTGAGTAGTCTCCCCGACTTCTTTCAGCACCCCAATGATGTCAATGGTGGTATCCTTCTCAACGGACTGTAGATCCCCCACGGTGGTGAAATTGAACCGCACTTGCGGAACATCGCTCTGATCCTCTGCCTAGACCAAAAATATAAGCCCATCTGATGCAACTGCGCTTAAGAAATTTACTGACCTTTTCCACAACTGTATCTTTTTCAAAAGTGAGTTCGTAGTCATTGTTCAGATTGGTAAACTGCTTCTTGGCAATCTGAACCCGGCAGGGGCTCGATATATAGTACACGCTTCCTTCCTGGAAAACATCATAGAGCAGGTCGCACTGCTCGTTGAATCCAGTGGCACGGATTTCACCACTATCATCGAGTAAGTTGACGCTAAATAGCCTACCCTCTGAGTTTCTGTTGTGCCAGGTTTTGATTGTTGATTTGCTCGTACAACGCGCCTTAATCGTCCATTTATGTGAATAAGGAGAGATAGCTTCGATTGGATAGATGGTCGCATGGCTCGATGTCAAAGAGGAACGTGTAGGCTGTACGCGAGGCTCCCCTCGCTGATTTTGAACCTTGGAGCCATAGAATCCACTGCTGGAGATTGTGGTGGGTTGAGGTTTTTCATCCTCTTCCGCCTTGTTTTCCAATGGTTTTGGTTCTCCAATTTTCTCTGCTTCGCCGAGTTCCTGCAAGACTTCGAGATCCAATATTATGAGAATCCTATGATGATATTAGTCGAGTATGTAATTTGGGGTTTCCGGATCCAAAACTTTTTCCCCTTGACGGAATTTGCTTGAAATGACTTCAAACGAACGAAACACCCCTTCCTGAGCATTCCACTCGTTACGAACGGATTCGCCTCTGCCATCCATCGTATTAATTAGTACTTAGATGACAATTCATCACCGGTTCTCTCTACTCACGGGTTGCAAGCATGGTCTGAACATAATTCGAGATATCACTGAACACGGCTCTGTACCGCTCTGGATGGTTCGGTTGAGGAGGCAAGGGCTTAATCTGAACACACTGAACGATGGGTTCATTGATCTGGGGTTTGGTTTCATCGAAGATGGCACTACAAACCTATCAGTAAATCCTTGCCGTACCTGACATGCCAACAGAGGGAATGAGAAAGAATGGTCTGCTGGCAGGGATAAGAAAAAAGAGCTCGCGTATACCTGAGTGCCCCGACTGAGATTTGGGATGCTGCATCGAGAGCCATAGCGCAAGCAATTGCTGCTGGATTGCTCGTAACCGGATGTTAAAATGAGAATAGTGGAAAATATGTGTAAATTATTTTAGTAGCTGGCTTGTGCATGAAACAAAAGCAGGTATTCAAGTACTAGGCCACTTTTGAACCTACTCTGTGGTATTCACTTGTGCTGAAGCTGATGCCAGAAGAAGTATGAAGATGTTGAAGATATGAGTGAAAACACTTAGGCAATAGACATTGGTTCAACGCGTGTCATTTCGTGTGTAAAACATCCCTGACGCGTTGAGTGGCGAGGCGTTATGCCCCAATTCATTCCCCTCTCTGATAGGACCCGCTGTAGCCTTGGTAGCTGGTACTAGTACATACCTTAAGCCAGTTGGTGCAAGGTACAAGGTATTCACACAATCAGCATTTAAGGTAATATTAGGTATTAATTACCCGAGTTGCAGCTAACCTACCTTAGCATTTAGCAATGGTTACCTACACTACCTAGGCATCTGCCTTCTCTATTTCTTTTAAGGTACATTCTCTATGGAGCTCACTGAAAGGCAGAAGTTTATTAGTTTCCAGTTAAATCTATATATGAAATGGTCAGCTAAGATTACTAGCATTTAGCAGTCCTTTTTCAGACAATAATCAATGAAATCAATGTAAAAGTTTTAATATTCTTTAAATATCCTTGAGACATACAAAGAATGAATGGGATCACTCTCCAGAATATTGAAGACCACAAGCTTGGAGTAAGAAACGATTAAAATAGGGAATTTTTTTAAAGATCAACTGGATTAGGATAATGATTAGCTGATCTAGGACAAGCCTGCCAGGGACAAAATAATCATAAACTGTCTAGCACCAATAATTCAACTTTATCATTATTATTATGATCATTAGTAAGGTAGTGGCGTGTTGATTGTTTAATTGATCAGGCTACCCCACACCTTGATAAGAATGCTGCAAGGTGGCGCTCGGAGGTAAAGTACATAGTCGTCTGTTAGATCCCCTCACGTCACTGCTCACTAATCTACACACTTTTCACCAAACCAATAAAAAAGCACAATTTGTTCTACATCTTGCTATAAATTCATCAGAAGTCAGTTGCTCGCTCCTCTTGACTTGATGATTCGTCAATTATAGCTAATGTCGATCGAGTAAAGATTATTATCGGAGACAGAGAATGGGTCATTGCCTTCATACCGACTCGCAAGGTAAGTACATAAAGTCCAGATTCTAGCCAACTACTAATTCAGACTCTGAAAGCTTTGCGGCCGCCATCTGAATCCCAAGCTGTCTATCGCGAAGATTGTACACAATGTTTTGACTCTGTGGTTCGTCGCTTGTTTCATTCTTGGCATCTTCAGCAAGGGCTAATCTTACTAAGGATGATGAAACTGGCCTAAATGTATGCCTCTTTTGTTTCAACGGCGGTTGTACAGGAGATCGAAACCATGCCATGCTTCATTACAAGCGGTTTGGCCATCCTTTAGCACTGAACATCAAGAGGTCGCGAAAGAAGATACAGGTACGTTCAGGTCATGCCTACTCGCAATGCGTACAATGTTCAGTGTCATGGTAACATAGGATAATAGCGTGGCGAACCTCCACACAAAGTCTCAAAGCTCGCGATTGCTGCAGAGACGGATGAAGATCGCTACGACACAGCAATACGAGTCATTTGTTATGAGTGCCGCTTGGATGACATTGATGCATCCAGTGGCAACCTTGCAGTCGTGGTAGATGGGGTAATGAAGGCCATGACTTTCTCTAAGAGAGAAGAGATCAAAGCCTGGGAGCAAGAGTTCGTCCCATGCGAGCATACGCTTTGCTTGGTACAACAAAAACCTAAGCAGATAGAGTCTCAAGGTACGTTTGTCCTCGCGGGCCCAATTTGCTGCTAACCAAGATACGCAGAGCTGAGTCAGTGCACCATGTGTACTCTGAAAGAGAACCTCTGGCTTTGTTTAGAATGTGGTAACCTTGGTTGCGGACGCAGCCAGTTCGGGGGGCTGGGAGGAAATTCACACGCGCTTGCGCATTCTGACTCGACTTCCCATGCTGTCGCCGTCAAGCTTGGCTCAATAACTGCTGATGGTAGTGCGGATATTTACTGCTACAAGTGCAATGAAGAAAGGACAGACCCGGACCTTGCTGCTCATCTTGCTCATTGGGGAATCAATTTGAGCGCGCGCGAAAAAACAGAGAAAAGTCTCATGGAGATGCAAGTTGAACATAACATGAGATGGGAGTTCTCAACCACATCTGCAGATGGTCACGAACTGACCCCGATATTCGGTCCTGGGTTTACGGGTTTGTCCAATCTAGGAAATAGCTGCTATCTTTCGAGCGTGGTACAATGCCTCTTTTCCTCGCCGGAGGTCCAAAGGAGATACCATCATAGCAACGAAGAGCCACCTTTATCTCAACAACCTGCTCAGGACTTCGAGACGCAGATGAGAAAGCTCGCTGATGGCGTTCTTTCTGGGCGTTACTCAAAGCCCAATGCAGATGTGGTTGCCTCGCCTGATTCTCCCGAGGTTCCCCATCAAAAAGGGTTAGCGCCAACAATGTTCAAATATCTTATCGGTCGTGGTCATGAAGAGTTCTCAACCATGAGACAACAAGATGCATTTGAATTCCTACTCCACTTGTTCAAGCTAATTCAACGCTCCCAAAGCCCCGAGGGCGGAGGCAATCCCATTGAAAGTTTTCGGTTCGCTGTCGAGCAGCGTCTGCAGTGTCTGTCCTGCAAAGGAGTTCGTTACAGAATAGATGAGCAAGATAATGTCTCTATTCCTGTTCCCGTGCGTCGACAGCTGAGCACTGATAGCACGGACCCATCTGCGGAGTTCGAATCAGTGACTCTCTATGATTGTCTTGACGTTTTCACTGCTGAAGAGATGGTTGAGCTCAGCTGTCCCTCCTGTGGAAGCAGCGATGGGTTTTCGAAGCGTTCCTCATTCAGGACATTGCCGCAGGAATTAGTGCTTAATGCCCGACGATTCGAAGTCGTTAATTGGGTTCCGAGAAAATTGGATATCCCAGTGGATGTCAGCGACGAACCAGTGGATTTCAGCCCGTATGTTGGCTCCATGAAGGAAGAAGGCGAAAATCTCCTACCGGAAGACAATCAATCCGACGGTGGGTTTTCACCTGATCAGAACATCTTAAACCAGCTTCTCGCTATGGGCTTTCCCAGAATTAGGTGTGAGAAGGCGCTACATGCGACCGGCAATTCAGATACCGAAGCTGCCATGAACTGGCTGTTCTCTCATATGGACGACCCAGATATCGATGTACCGCTTGTGGGCAGCCTGGCCACCAGCCCCGCTAACATGGCCCTACAGGATCCTTTGAAGGTAGCTCAACTGAATGAGATGGGTATTGATGAGCATCGAGCCAAAAGAGCGCTGGCTGCGACAGGAGGGGACGTGGATCGAGCTCTCGATTGGGTGTTTAGTCACCCAGATGAGATGCCTGAATATGAAGGTGGTGATTGTGACTCTGGTTCCCAGCTTCATGGTAATAGTAAGATTCCTGGGTTTCATGAAACCCCGGCTAGATACCAACTTCGGGCCATTGTTTGCCACAAAGGTTCATCAGTACACGCTGGGTGAGTCGGAGATCTTATTTTATCAGATTTATCAAATTGCCAACTGATGAGCAAACAGACATTATGTTGCATTTGTACGGAAGACGCTGCCGGGCCAGGATAATCCTTCCTGGGTTATGTTCAATGATGAGAAGGTGGTGAGAGTCGATGACATTCAGGATATGAAGAGGTTTGCCTATCTATACTTCTTCTCTCGAGTTGAAGCTTGACGAGATCGTTGGCCATATGTCTATCCAGATCAAGTAATATGGGATCTATTGATAGGAAAAAATGACTAATGTACCATGTCATGTTCATAGTGAGTGTCTTCCATATGTACTGATGGGGAGGTTTCATGGTCTAGTATATCTCACTAGATTATTGCAGTTGGTATGGGGACTATTAATTTAAAGAGCATTCCAAACTAATAAGATTAAATCTACTATATTCTGGTAATATAACTTATTAACTAAGGTATTAGAGTTATCATTCATTTAGTAGATCTATCCCTCCTAATAAACACCACCTAGTGCATACCATAATTAGTAGGTGCTGGTAGCGCATGCTATACATGGGATGGTATACTCAGGGGAAGATAGTTATTAATTCTCTCTTACTAACTATTAAAGGTTAATAAGCAACCTTAACTATATATAATATTAGATATATTATGGTGTGTCCATAACACATCCCTATAGAGTTAAAGAAAAACTAAAAAAAAGAAAAGCTTCTAGTAATCTAGTAATAATCTAGTAAATTAAGTAAGGAGTAAAAGGAAAAATAAGTATGCATAGGAAAAGATAGGAAAGTAGACTATAAGGAAAAACTATCTAACTAAATACCATTATATTAGAAAAGTAATTAAGAAAAATCATCTAACTAAATATAAGAGACTAGATGAAGTCTAGGTAGGTTATATCTATAGCCTTAATTTCTAATAGGGCCTATATAATATACTACTTTATTTTAGGAGAGATAGCCTATTAGTTTAATAATTTTACTAAAAGAGATTATTAAAAAGTATTATTAAGGTTATAATATTATTTCTTAATATATATTAGTACTTTATATAATAAAGCTATAAAGAGTAAATCCTTAATATATATAGATACTATAGTAAGGGTATACTATAATATTATAG